>NW_008703624.1:76792-86163 GCF_000326865.2 Helobdella robusta | reverse complement strand
TGCGCTCAAACCACCAGGGTAATATGGCCTAAGCCATGACTCGGTGAATGTGATGATGTCAGGGTGGAGATGATACACATCACATCTCAAATGCTCAATAGCATGTGACTTGACAATGCTTGTGACATTCAAAATGTAGATGGTGGGTGGATGATGACATGGGGTGATTTTGGCAGGGTTTTAAGTCGGGGTGAATTTGATGTTGATGAGATTTGGATGATAAGGTTAGGAGCGTCGACTGGGGTGGTACCGTAAAAAAATAACATTACCTCCTGAACACCCATCAATCACTCGCACAAATCAACTAAAAATATTAGGCATCACATTCACCTCCACACTCAATATAGCACCTCAATATCAATTATATCATCATAAAAGGCTTTCAAACATTTCACGCACTCAGAGGCATCAAATTATTCGAAATCACCGAATCACTCATCATCTCACGCATCAAATATGCAGCTCCCTTCTGGTCTGGTTTTGCCACGCAACAACAACTTTAGCAACTACAATCTCTTATCAAAAAACTAATTCGCTTCAGCTACCTACCTGCACCATATCCTACCGTCACTCAGACATTCAACACACTCGATAAAAGGCTGTTCAAAAAAAGTAGAAAATAACAACAACCACGTCATCCATCCTCTACTACCACGAATCAAAACTACAACACACAACTTTCGTCAGCGCAAACATAACTATCAAGTCGTCGCCCAATTTAAATACCAGGAAAAGACCTTCATCACAAGGCACCTCAAACATTTTAGCACTCAATAAAACTTTATCATAACAGAACTAGTTTTTATTTATCGATCACTTCACTAACTCACCAACTAACTCACCATCAAATATATTAATTCCCATTAAATCTTTTTCACTCACAGATCTAGCTTTTTTATTCATCGATCACCTCACAGATCTAGCTTTTATTTATCGATCACCTCACTAACTCACTAAGTCATCATCTAGTCTATTAATAAATCATCAAACATATTAATACTCATTAAAACTTTTTCACTCACAGGTCTAGCTTTTATTTATCGATCACCTCACTAACTCACTAAATCATCATCTAGTCTATCAATTTGCCGTTACTTCATTTTATATTCTATTGTCAATCACTTTTCTTTTATTTTTCTTATTATTATTATTTATTTTATTTTAACATATTTTATTTTTCATGTTTTATCATTTTTCTTCCTCACTTTTTGTATTTATTTTCTCACTTATCTGTTCAATTTTGTTCTAATGCCTTGCATGTTGTTACAGTTTCTGCGTCTGTCAGATCTTGATTTTTAAAAAATAATAAAAAAAAATTGCTGACGATGAATTAGTGCTAGGTAGCTGGGCCGGGGGTGTTGATGTTGAAGTTGTTGTAAAGTTCTGTTGCGATTGAAGAAAAAAGGAAAGGTGTTGATGTCGGTGATGATCTGTTTTAGTAATTTTATTTTTTAAAATTTTATTTTTTTCATCCGTTTTTACTTTTATCCATTCGCTATTAATTATTGCTCACATACTCAATTGAAGATCCAATACACACGCCAACAACTGCTTGATTTTATACCCGACAAATTTGCCATCATTAGACCACTATGAAAAACTTTTTTCCTCAACAAAATTTGAAACCCAGAATCAGAAAACTTGAAAGTTAATTGAAAAATTGAAATTAGCTAAAAATAAAGTGAAATTGTTATTCAAATTAAATTAAATTAGAATAAAAATCCGTTGAAATTTGAAATTAAAATCGGTTACTATGACGACGATGATGAAATTTTTTTGAATTCACAATAAATTGTTAAACGAACTGTAATACAGCAACAAAATCTTTCGCAAATTATAAAAACGTTGTCAGAAAAAAATCAATTATTGTTTTGTCGAAGGAAAATGAGCAAAAACTTTAGTTTATAACGGAAAATTTAGTGATAGAAAATCCACAACACTATGTCAAGTAAACCATAGACATCGCAAACCAAAATATCAAATTTTTCATTTGAAAAAACACGGAATCGTTTTTCGACAAAAACGATTCGGTGTTGCAACATACATTTGAGTCTTTTATGTATGAACGCTGGCAATTAACTGCTTTTGCAGTTAATTTCTTGTAATTTTGAGGAATTGGAAAAATGTAGAGTGGGAAAAGCGGAAAAACATGGGAATGGGAAGTTAGAGGTAGGTTGTTGAAAATTCGGAAAGGAAATGGAAATGATCCAAAAAAAACTAAGAAAGAATTAGAAACAATTTTGTTCTTGCTCGCCTCTACACAAAACTAAACTACTTTGAATATTCAGGGATCGCATAAAATAGGCTGGCAGACCATAAGTGGCCTGTGGGCTGCAGTTTGTTCATTTATGCTGCGAAACGTTTTTTTTATTAAATGTTTTGGATTAAGAATTAAATTTTACTTTAAAATATTAAAATACATTTTTGTATTCAAAGTCATTCCAAGCCACAGGAAGAAAATTGTGTCATGTGACGTCTCAAGATTCAAAAAAACGAACTAATGCTGCTTTTCTTGTAGGATGTTATTCTGTAAGTTACATGATCTAAACATTTAATATTGTTGCGATTTTATAATACTCTTACCTTTGAACTGGTTAAGGTGCTTGTTGCAGAAAAATCTCCAGAAGAAACTGTCCGATGTTTGATTTCGCAACCTAAAGTTCCTATCTATCTGCCTTACAGGTAGAACATTGACAAATTCAATTATTACGGTGACGTTAATGCGGTCTTTTAGCATTTTCAGCAAAACCTTCCAATCGTATCACAATAGCATTTACTGATGGGAACTAAATTTTTTTGAAAAAAATGTTAGAAATGAACTAAAAATACATCAGATTACTATATGGCTTGCACGTGTCTCGCACGTGTGTGACAGATATATATGTTTTTATGTTTATGTTATATTTTTAGTTAATTTAATACATTTTCAAACAAATTTAAAGTAATATCAATTTTTTATAGTTCATTCATAAAATTGTTTCAGGAAAATAAGTCACATTTAAGAATATTAATGTAATTTGCCTGTGTTTTTGATAAAAAGATGACTTAAAAATTATTTTTTTATGCTTTAATTACCATTTTTTTAAATTGTATTTATTTTTAATAACTATAAGCAGAGTTTTGGATTAGTAAGATACAACAGCTCTAACAGCTGTGTAACATAGCCTCTGGATGTCTAGATCAAGTCTAATCCTTCATGTACGGTCCAATCATTCAGTGTAAATCTGCTAAAAGCAAACGCTGATAAATTTAACTGCTTTCACTTTTTCACTTACCCCAAATATGAATGCATAAAAGCCTCAATTTAATAGTGTACCCAAAAGTAAAAAGTGCGTCAAAACGTCAACAACAATGAGCTTTTGAGACACAATAAAAAATGATAACATTTTTATCATTAATCATTAATATTTTTATTGTTAAATATAACAGAATAATTTTTTATATTTCAATTTACTAAACCACTCCTTAAGAGATGTGTCATTAGGTCCTTCGTTGTACAACTTAGGATTGTTGGACTGTTTCAGAGCACTTGTAAAAGTTTGATCATTTAGTTACTCTTTGGAAAAAAACTATTATATATTTAAAATAAGTATACCAAAATAATGTTTTATAAAATTAAACTTTTTTTAAATAGTTATGCTAGTTTTGTTTTAAAATTCTAAATCATAACGATACTTGGTCAACAACATTAATTTCGGGTGTTAGTTTTAAACATTTCATAGTCTAATTTTCCGCTGCCGATAGCACTTTGTCGGTAATAAGATATTTTGGTTTTGTTGAGTTTTTATGAATAGGTCATTTTAGTTGATTTTTTACAATGTTTGTGCTATAGATAATAATCTAAAAACCAAATTTGTAATGATCTAACTAAGGCTTTTCTGCTACATATAATATTTTGTCTTCACGCTTCATGCACTACCAAACTGGTTGTTATCTTTACGATTGTTATCTTGGCTCAAAAATTACAGTGAAATGGATTAAATTTTTAATCATTTAAAAATCAATAATAACATTAAAAATGAATGAAGTTATCTTATATAGCATCATTTACAAATTGTAAACACACATTTTATTTTTTATAAAACGTTTTAGATATACTTGACAATAATTTTTCTTTTTCGTCCAAAAGTCTAATTCACTTCGTTTAGCACTGGAAGCATTTCTTTTATTTTCCAATAATTAGAAATTAATAAAAACCTTTTTTAATAAAATTTATTGTTTTGTTTAAATTTTTTTATTTATTTGTTTGTTTTGGTTAATTTTTTAATTGTCAATTTTAAAAAATTAGTCTAGAACTTTAGGAATCTTCAATTTGACCTCATTCAACGTAGCTGAGTATGAACACTTGGAGGTAAGTCATTATGTCTAATTCTAGTGTTAATCAATTTTTTGTTTTTAAAATAAATTATGAAATGAGACTTTTGTTTCATATTCAATAAATTTCTGCTTTAAAGTTGCAGATAATTGAATGTTTTAATTTATTTGGTTTTTACTTCATTTGAGCTTTAACAAGTTGATAGGCCTGTGATAAAATTGTAGTAACAAAAAAACTAAAAATAATATAAATATAATTATAATTAAAATGATAAAAAATTTAATTGGCTTCCACGGCATTTCACTAAATTTCATTAAATTAAGAAATAGATTTTACTTGTGAAAAAACAAAAAAACAACTTCCTTCATTTTATAATTGTTTTTAATGTCTTGAATGTGATGAGATTTGATTTCTTTGTTACGGCTTATATTCTGGGTTAATATTTTTTTATAATTTTGTTCTTTAAAAACGAATTATAGTTATTTTTTTCTAAACATTAAGTAGCCTCTTACAAGTTTCTACTTTTTGCCATCTTAGTCAATTCATTACATTTTATTGTTATAAATAACTTTGATTTGATTGACAAAATGGAAAGAATTGAAATCGAATTGAAATAAAACAAAAAAATTTCCGAAAATCACCTAAAATTGAATAATTATTTGTAAGTTAATTTTTTGTTATTAAATTGAACAAATTACAATACATTTTAATAAATTTTCAATAAAATTTTAAGAAAATGGCAAATGGCGATATAAATTGGATAATACCGGAAAAATTTTTGGCACTTCCTGGTCCCCAAAATAAACTATTGGCTAACAAAGGTTGATTTCAAAAATTTTTATCGGGCATAATTTTTATTGAACATAGTTTTTTGTTAAGAGGTTTCGTTTATTTGCACATTATTTTCTATTAGATGTCCCGGCGTACTTCGGGATGCCTTAGATATAATAAACAGTGTGTTAATGGCAAAGTTTTATTAGTTGAGATAAAAGAACAAAATGAGATAATTAGCATGATATGTTATTTGCAAGTTTACCCCGCCCAATATCAAGCTACTAATCGTTATCTTAACACAAATATCAGTTGCCCCAATGTGTATATAAGGAAAGGGCTTTACTGAATAAATAAACCAAAAAATTCCGAACTAACTATCATTACAGATATCGACATTGAGAGTTAATTTTTTTAGTGCCTCTTCCAATCCTCGGTACTAAATTATTTTCAGATAACTTTACAGTGCTCCGATAAATGTTTAGTAATTTCTGATTTATCAATTGTTTAATAATTTTTTAATATCTCGTATCTTTCCCTTTATTTCACGGTATACAATTATTTTTTGAGGTCAAAATTTGCTAATTATTGTAATGATGCACGCATATATATCGTATATGAATTTTTTTAATTGTGTGTTTGAGTGTGAAAAACTGAATGGCATTCTCGGTGACGCTGACAAATTTATCAAGATTAGTAGTGATCCAACTATTAAGCTTAAAACAAAGTTGAATGAGATCATCAGAAGAATCAACGAAAAAACAGAAGGGAAAATACCTATACTAACGGGCGAATATAAACCAGGATATGCATACCGTACGGTCAAGACATATAGGGCTAACAACCATCTATGACCAATATTTAGCCAAAGACCTGCGATCACTTACCCCATTGCAAAAATGCTCAACAAAATAATTACACAACACTTATTACACCCTACACCCTGACAGCTACAATCTAAAATCAAGTAGGGAATTCATAGATTTATTGTCTACAACAAAACCATCTATTAACACCAAAATAGCGACTTTGGATGTGGAGTTACTCTTTATAAATGTTCCTGTAGAGAATACAATCAACATAATAATTGATAGAATATACAATTGCAGTTAGGAAATGTTATTTAAAGAAGAACCAGAGCTAAAACCCAATATATACTGCCGATACGTTGACGATATATTTGTTACATATGAAGATGATGAACAAATAACAAGACTTCGTCAAAATTAAAGTTTACAATGGAAAAATCAACTGACAATAAACTACCATTCCTAGACGTACTAATTCAAGATGTGCAAAATCAATTTAAAAACACCAAGGCAACAAACAAAGGCTTATGCCTCAATAGCAATAGTGAATGTTGTCAAACATATCTAGAAAGCACGATTGATTTCTGCATTTGTAAACATAGCCTATACGCACTATTCTGATATAGGAAGCAGGAAAACAGAACAAGATAAAATCACTAAACTACTCAATAATAATGAATATATAAGTTTGCTTTCAAATAACCTGATTTATTAATCTAAAATAGAAAATCCAAATGAGTGAATAAAGAACATAAATAAAATCAATTGAAACAATATGAAATATTACAGAAATTATAAATGAATAACCAATCTAAAATAGAAAAATTAAATTTCAGGATCGTTTACAAAGCCAACAATAATAAAATATTACCACGTGCAATAATAAAATATGACCACGTGCTATTTGCATTTATATATAAGATGATACCAAAGTAATGAAACCTAATTTACAAGCACAGAATAGAAATAGATAGATAATTATATGAAATATAATTTACATCTCTCTCCCTCAAGTCACTTTTTGAGGTACATAAAGTGACAATTTATTAATGTGAAAAAAATGTGATTCCTTCTTCTTTCCGCAGTCTACTTCGAAGATCGACGGTGAAATCTTGCTAAGAATTTTAAACGGACCAACTCTTATTCTGTCCATTTTACCTCTATTAAGTTTACTCCCATTCTGGATATAGACTTGATTGCTCACTTCAAATTTGTACTCTTGACGATTTTTGTCAACCCTTTTCTTGTTTATTTCAAAATTTTGCATAGAATTTCGACCGGCTTGTATTCTATCTGCAGCTAAATCGCTTTCCGGTACGTCATATGGAGTGATAGTTGACTTTATGCCGTATAATAAGTATTCAGGTTCAAATTTCGTGGAACTATGAATTGTCCGATTGTATTCTTTGACACATTCGTCGCGGGTCCTAGTTTTGACATTAATCCGATGATTCTATTTCTTCTAGTTTTGTTCTCTAAGCATACAGTGCAACTTTTACAAAATTCTTCAATTAGTTGATCAAAGTTTTTGAAATAATAAGATGGTCTTATTTTCTCTTTCAATGTTCCAGCTCCAATATGTCCATAATATTCATGTACCTTTTTTATTATTCTTAAACCAAATTTATCAGAAACAAATATCCTTGATTTGTCCTTCAATTTTTTGTAAATAATACCATGGCGTTTTTCAATCTTCTTGGCACTCTTTAATTCAGTCATGTTATCATTTTGATCCTGAAGAATTTCAGGTCTTTCAATTAAATTTACAACTTGGACTGCATCCTCATTTTCAAAATATTCTAATACTGGTGATCGAGAAAGTAAATCAGCCATTATATTTTCCTTTCCTTTCTTATAAATAATTTTAAAGTTGAATTGAGACAAATAGTGCACTAAATCGCTCAATATTTCATCTGTTCTACTTTTCGTTTTTAGATTCTCAAGAGGTTTGTGGTCACTACAAACAATAAATTCACGACCAATCAAATAATATTGCCAATATTTTATTGCGTCTTTGATAGCTTTGCATTCAACATGGATGATGTCCATTTTTTTTTCTTTTTCTGATAATTTTCTTGAGAAGTATGTGACAGGATGTAACAAACCATCAGGATGTAGTTGTTTCAAAGTAGCTCCCATTCCTTTATAACTAGCATCAGTTTTAATATAAGTGTCTTTGGCTTTATCGTAAATGGCTAAGATTGGCTGAGAACATAAATATTCAAGTTGAAAGAATCTTCACAATCTTGGGACCAATGAAACTTAACATTTTTTTTTCAAGAGCTTATGCAGTGGTTCAAATTTGTGAGCACTATTTTTGATATATTTAAGGTAGAAGTTAATAGATCCTAACACACTTCTAACTCCTGTTTTATCTGTTGGTCTCTTAAGATTCTTGATGGCGATTAAATTTTCTTGAGCTGGGGCTACTTTATTTTCTTGAATAAAATGTCCAAGATATTTAATGGTTTTAGCAGCAAACTTACATTTTTTTAATTTTAATTTAAAACCTTCTTCTGTGATAATTTATAGAGTCTCTTCAATATGAATAATGTGTTCTTCCCATGAGCGTGAAAATATAAGTATGTCATCAATATAGTTAATGCAAAAATTGTCCAGATTATTTCTTCTTATGATATTGGATAGAATACGTTGAAAAATTGCTGGAGAATTTTTAAGACCAAAGGGTAAAACCTTAAACATGAATTTTCTATACTTAGTTATAAAAGAAGTCTTTTCTCAATCTTCCTTTTTTAATAATATACACCAAAATGCAGAATTTATATCAAGTACAGTGAAATATTTGCAATTTGGTACCTTATCTATGACATCATTAATAGTAGGGAATGGATAGCATTCAGGAACTACTAATTTATTTAATCGTCTGAAATCAATGCAAAGTCTTGTCCGACGACCATCATCTTTTTTAAAAGCAAGAGTTACTAGCGAGGCATAAGGAGATTCCGATTCTTCAATTAAATCAGCTTCTAATAACTTCTTGACTTGAATCTTGATTTCCTCTTCATCAACTATAGAACATTTATATGGTCTTGCTGTTACATATTCATCTCTGGTTAATTTTATTTCTGCTTCTTTTGACTTCACTTTTCCTACATCATATTTATCTTTTGAAAACATATGTTTGTACTTGTTTATTAAATTTAAAATATCTTTTCTTCTATTTTCATCTTCAATGTGGTCTAAATTTTCACACATTGTCTTATTCATATTTTCATTAAAATTGACTTCTGAAATTTTAATTAAATTATTTTTTTCTGCCTTTTGTAGATTAAATTGGTTGTCAGTCAGTTCATCTGATTTAACCATGTTGTGATTGTTATTCATCTTATCTCTTTATTCTATTTTGATGATCTTGTTTTTATTAATTCTTTGTAGAATGTTAAAATTTTCATCTTGAATTAGTTTGAACTTTTTTATTGCATCTAGACCCAGTAATAGGTCATAGGAAAAATTAT
>NW_008703624.1:72203-76742 GCF_000326865.2 Helobdella robusta | reverse complement strand
TTTAAAATATCTATGATTTTCCTATTTATTAGACTTATATTTGATCCACTATCATAAACCGCTTTAACTTTTAATTTATTATCGATTATTACGTTTACTCTTATCAGTGCATTCAATTTTCCCGGGCTTTCTAGTTTAAAGATTTCTTGTCAATTTCAATTTTCATCATATGTGCTTCGTCATCTGTTTGGTAATTAGTGTCATGAATATTAATTTCTCTTTTTGATGAGTAAAGAGTCTTATTTCTACATTCATTTGTTGGATGGTATCGATTTTTCCAGCCCAATTCTTCACACATAAAACATGGTTTGTTTGCTGTGGTATTAATATTCTTCTCTGACCTGATAAAATTTGGTCTAACGAAATTTTCTTTATTTAGAGTGTTATTTTCATGTCTTTGATTTTGTTTATTTAGAGTATTATGTGTCTTTGCTTCTAATTTGTATTTTGGTAATGTAAGCAACGAATGTATTGTTCATCAATTGCATTAAACAACTCAGACATAACATACAGCAGTGCTGTTTCAGTTTGATAACGTGATAACGTTTATATCTAGGTTGAAATACTGGGATTAAGCTATTTTTGTGTAGATGACTCAGTAGCTGACTAGCAACAACTCGTTCAATAACTTTAAAAACGAAGCAAATGTTTGATATGCGTCTGTAACTTTTCATTTCATTCCTATCATTTTTTGTTTTCTTCAAGACAGGGTATATATATATATATATATATATATACACAGTTTTGAAAAAAGTTTGAAAAAGGACGAGACGGTTTGAAAAAATATGGCTTCCAAAAAATTATTCGTCTCAGAGGTTTTGTGGTATTTTCTGGACAATATGGATATATTAGACGAAAAACAGTTTCAAAATAATATTTCAAATTTTTATAGTCATGAAGAATTGCTCGTTGCTAAAAAAAAACATTGAATTCTGAATTGGATAATATAAAAAAAGAAAGAAAAGTAAAAGCTTCAACCAGACAGCGTGGCAATTTCAGTTTTATAATGCGCTTAATAAGTTGTTGATAATAATATATATATATATATATATACAGTTTTGAAAAAGGTTTGAAAAAGGGCGAGACGGTTTGAAAAAGGGCGAGACGATTTGAAAAAATATGGCTTCCAAAAAATTATTCGTCTCAGAGGTTTTGTGGTATTTTCTGGACAATATAGATAAATTAGACGAAAAACAGTTTCAAAATAATGTTTCAAATTTTTATAGTCATGAAGAATTGCTTTTTGCTAAAAAAACATTGAATTCTGAATTGGATAATATAAAAAAAGGAAGAAAAGTAAAAGCTTCAACCAGACAGCGTGGCAATATCAAGTTTGATATAATGCTTGATTTTGTTTATTTGATGAAATATATGTCGACAAATGATCTTTGTCAACATTTGCCAACATTTGTAATTTTAAATATAAAAAAATACCTGATTTGATGTCGAATGATATGTTAGAGGCAATAAATGGAAAAGGTGACAAAATGGCCGCCGTGCTGAATGAAATACTGGATAGAAATAAATCGCTGGTAAACAAATTATACATATATATATATATACATACTTCAACAAGACCTAATTTATCTGCCTCATGTTTATTTAAGTCCGTGATTTGGCTGATGGCCGTTTCGGCTAGTGCCATAGTCAGAGCCTAAAATTACATGTATTAATTATTTAATTTAAATATTGAATTGAATTATATGAAATATTAAACCAATAAAATCAATTAGAAGTTACTGATAAATGTGGCCTAAAATAAATGTCAGCATGTGTGATAACCTTTGTAAAATCAACATCAAAATTTTTTTTATTCATTAATTTTATTTGCTTATTTATTTATTTTTATTTATTATGTTATATCAACAATTCAATTTAATTATTTCCAATAGTTCAACAACATGCAAATAAGTTTTACTTTCCATAATTTTAATTAATATATTGTTATAACCGACCCCTTTAACTTGTAGGGTATGGTTATTTCTTTTTACGTGGATTCTCGATTCCTAAGCAGATTTACTTCAGATGACTTTATTAGATAACAGTGTATTGCCGTAATCGATCGCTCGCTCGTTCAATCGTTAGAATACAGCACAATAACTAATCGACAGGTAAATCACTGAATACAACTATTCGTCAGTAGTTAAGTTTCTCTTATCCGACTAATTACATTAAGTTCTCTAGTCCTGGTATTCTATACTGCAGTGAGCTTCCAGCTATCGGAATCCTACTTCCGTCAACAATGTGTAATCTCCTGAAGATCCCACTTCTAACACCTGTATCGTACGTAACCCCTTCGACCTCGTAACTACCAACACCGATGTTACAGCTTCAGTACTCGCTATATCTCCAACACCGTGTTGTAGCTTCCAACGATAGTCAAGAGTTCGTTTATCCGTAGGTTCAAGATCTCCGATAGATGAACACAACAACTTTAAATGCAAACTACGTTAAACGTTTATTTAATACCAGCAGTAATAGAAACAATAACTTAATCCTAATAACTACATAAAATCACATTAATCACATTTACGTCAGTTGTGCTCCGTCTTCTGATTAGCTGTACTCCTCGTGTTATTCTCTTCGTGTTCTCTCGTCGTTCTTTTTCGTTCTCGAGTTCTCGATCTATTTATACAGTCCTCTCTCACACTGCATAGACATTACATGTCACCAACCACACTTTTAAATTTATGATACTACGATATGAAAAAAAAATTTATTTTATCCGTAACTATTTAATCACTTTAGTTTAATTGTTTATAATATGTTGATTTTACAAAGGTTATTACACATGCTGACATTTATTTTAGGCCACATCTATCAGTAACTTTTAATTGATTTTATTGATTTAATATAATTCAATTAAATATTTAAATTAAATAATTAATACATGTAATTTTAGGCTCTGACGATGGCACTAACCGAAACGGCCATCAGCCAAATCACGAGCCAAATATGAGTCTGATAAATTACGTCATGTTGAAGTCTTATTTAAAAAGCAAATAACTACAAATTGGGGTATTATTTTTAATCGAACATGTCTCTGAAAATCACGTACCAAATTATGTATATATATATATATATATATATATATATATATATATATATATATATTTCATATAATTGTATAATTATATGATTGTATATATATATATACACTATACATATATAATTATAAATTGTTAATATATAAAGGCTGGAAGAAGACCATAATTGATGCAATATTTAATCAAACTACCGATTTTAGCTTTTGAAAGTTTACGGTTGAGCTTTTCAATATTTTAAACAGAAATTTTATAATTAACTTATTGAAGTAAATAAAAAAAATCATTGGTGTTTATGAAGAATTGTATAAGTCCTATTTCGATTTTACTCATCATTACCGCTTATATCGGGATATTTCAAAATTTTACTATTCTCTCTGGGTGCACTGAGCGTTCATTCTTTGTCTTGTCCGTTTATTACATCTTTGTTCTGTTCATTTTCTTTGCTTGTAAAGTCTTTCAGTAATGTTTTTCTGGTTGATAATGATGTTGCTTTTCTTTGCTGCTTGTTAATTTAGGGTTGTCTTCGGTCAATGAAAATTGTTTCCGCAATTCTTAGATAGGTATGATTTTATGTTACTGTATACTATACTAGCATTGTTGGCTAATATCTTTCGTAATGGGATTGTTTGATGAGTTCTAATGGCTCTTCTTTTGTGCAGAGTAAGACGACATGATAGGGATGTAGTTGTCAACCCAATATTTGATTGTTGCTGAAAAATGCATTCGTCAAGAGGGCATTTAACTTATATACTAAGTGATTTTTTTTCAGGATTAATTTTAAGGGAAGCGTGCAATTTGCAATTATTCTTTATTATCAGGTTTGCCGTTTTTGCATATAGATATAAAATGTCAGAACAGACACACACACACACACACATATCTATATATATATATATATATATATATATATATATATATATATTTGTTCAAAAAATCCACCGACGATTCAGCATTAACAAGTTTTATGGTTGATTTTCTAATATTTTGAACTAGTTCTTTACAATTAAGTCTATTCAAAATGTTGAAATCCATTTTATAATCGTTTATGATTTTAATTGTTAAAATTAATCAAGCAAGATCCCATTTTATAATCGTTTATTTTTTTTTTTTTTATATTATTATTAAAGTTATGCATATAGATCTATTTCGACGTAAAGTCATCATCAGTGCAATATATATTTTAAATAAATTCTATTAATAGTTAATTAGTTGTATTTTTTAATATATTAAAATAAAATAAAAGTAACGAAATAAAAACGCAAAGGTTCATTGAAATTAGTAAACAAAATATTTGAAATTATACGATTGTTCATGCTACGTGGCCGTTGTCAAGATGGCAACCAACAATGTCACAAATTTGAAGCGCGAAATTAATTAGAACATCGTTTCTATTATTATTATTATTATTATTAATATTATTAATTATTATTTTTATTATTATTATCATTATTATTATTATTATTATTATTGTTATTATCGTTATCATTATCAT
>NW_008703624.1:66339-69965 GCF_000326865.2 Helobdella robusta | reverse complement strand
GATTTACATATTTATATTACCATATTCTATAAATTCTACCGAATGTTTGGCGTTAATATGTTTGCAGTTCGATTTTTCGATTTTGAAATTTTGTAGAATTTATAGAATATTATAATATAAAATCGAAAAAACGAACTACAAACATATTAACGCCAAACATTCGGTAGAATTTATAGAATAAGATAATATAAAATCGAAAAAACGAACTACAAACATATTAACGCCAAACATTCGGTAGAATTTATAGAATATGTAAAAATTATGATCTATAACAAATATATATATATATATATATATATATATATATATATAATGGGCGTTCCCCATAACGGGACGTTGCCGTGTTCACAAGGTGCTTCCATTTCAAGCGATCATGAGCAAGTCTCCAGGCCGAGTAAGGACCGTAGTTGATGAGGGACAGTATCCATGATCCACTAAGCGGATCCATGACTGCCTTGGACAGCCGCGCGGTCGAGTCCAGTCTGGTAGCGGTCGGTCTATGACAGCTTTTAAAGCCCGGTAATGATCTTCCATAGGACTTGCGCAAGCTATGTGACCAAAGAAGTTTGGACGACGCCTGAACAGAAGTGAGGAAACGGAGGGCTGCTGTTTTCTTTTTTCACCTCAACGTTGGGGACGCGATCGCGGTAGGTCAGATGATGGATCCTGCGCAAGCACCATTACCATTGATCATTGATTTTTATATAGAGAAAGAAAGAAAATGAGAAAGAGAGAGAGAGAGATTTTGGATCAAACACTTGTTCATTCAAACATTGTAGGTTTATTTCCATTCTAAAAAAATGTTTTTGAGATTTTGTTTTTTATTTCAATAAAATAATATAGCTACGTCAGTTTACTACAACTTCAAAATTTAAAAATTATACTTTATTGTTTTTTCTTAACGTATTTTGGACTATATTCGTCTATCGGTTACATAGCTCATAAGTTATCAACGTTATTGTGGATTTAAGTTTGAGTTTTTTTTAGACAAAATGTTTGGTACAAAAAGTATGCTTCCAATTTAGAATAAATGTATTTTCTTGCTTTTTTGGAGAAAATATGTTAGTTTCATTTCTTTGAATAGAATGATTAATTGTTTTTCATATGTCTAATAAGAAATATAATAATATTATTAAATCGAATATGTTAAATTTATAAAAGCAGGATTCATGTCACACACTCCAGAGTTTTACATTCCTTATTTCAAACAAAACAATGTCACTTCAGTAGTTAGATTAAATAAAGACATGTACCCCTCTAAAAAGTTCACCGATGCAGGTTTTTTCATTTTATCAGTCTTGTCAAACTATTATATTTTAAAACTTAGTATACGGATATTTTCAATAACATACTAATGTACGAGTTTGTTGACGTATTGAATATAATTAGTTTTTATATAGCAATAATTGAATTAATGCTGATATATAAAAATTAGACCCAATCATTTAGGTATAAAACACTATGACATGTATTTCCCCGACGGAACCGTTCCCCCAATAGCTTTAGTAAAAAAATTCATGGATGTTTGTCATAAAACACCCGGAGCAATTGCAGTACACTGCAAAGGTTATTATTTTTATATTAACTGTTCAATTCAAGTTATTTTGGAATTATTGAAAATTATTACAACTAAGAAAAATTTAATTTTTGAATATATGAATATTTATTCAGTTCATAATTAATTCAAGTTGTTGGCGGGTATAAACATGTAATTTATATTTTATACACTATTTCAGACATCTTTTAGTACATCTACGCATGTTTATAAAAATCGCTAAATAAATATTCAATCTACCGAATTTGTTATTGAAATATTGAAAAGCTCAATAGTAAACTTTCTAAAGCTAAAAATTTGGTATATTTTATCAAATTTGGTTAATAATTAATAATGTAGATTTTCGCCAAGCGGTATTCGAATTTCGCACCACGCGGTCCCAAGCCGCATCTGCATACGAATATCCACCCGAGCCTTCACCTCGGCGGAGTCTTTTCTGGCCGGGATTCGCCACTCTACAATAGATCCTCTCAGGGTCAGAAAACACGGGCCGAGCGGAAGTTTGTTCGCGCCCTGCTTGTTAACTAGAGACACCGACCTCGTCAACTATCAGCAAGTCTTCTTCAACGTACATTATTTTAGGTAAAATAATTAAGCCGAGCCAAATTTCAAGTGTACACTTCTTTTATTCAATAAAAACAAAATAAAACAAACAAAATAGTACAAATCAAACCTCTGTCTTTATTAACGAGCGATAAATCCAAAATTAACAATTTGTTAATAAGGTAGACGAAACCAAGCCAGAAACAAAACCTAAAATAAAAATAACGAACGACGACTCTCTATATCTCAGCTTGCGGTTTTTTATATGTTTTTACCGCTCTATCTACATAACGCTTTCTACATCATAGAAAATTCTATACTTCCTTCTATACTCTTTTTCTATACTCAGAACAGCACGTAGCACGCGTCGCATATATTGCTAAACTCCCTATATACAAAACAGCACATAGCAGCGTCGCATATATCGCATATAGCATATCAAATAACAAGATATACATAAATAGAATGTCTATTAAAATATATAAATATATATAGGCGGCACACAATCGCAATCGTCACAATTTCACAAAATATACAGGCGGCATATTTCAATCATGCAATCATTATCATCGCAATTGTCACAACTTCACAAAGCTCCCCACCCTCTAAAACGTCGTCCCGACGTTGTTCTTATAGATCTTTACCAGACTCAGGAACTTCCACTATCCATCCCTCCAGCTCCGGTCCCCATCTCGTCGGTTTCCTTCTTTTTCTTTCTGTTCTTGCTGTCGTACTCGATTTAGTTTCCGTCAGTTGCTGATCGTTTTCTGTCGGTTGTTCGTCCAGACCAGCAACAGATCAATCGATGTCTGGTTACCTATGGCGAACAAATCTTGTCGCTGATTAAAGAGTTTGTCAGCAAACCTCACGAGTTCTGGAACGATGTCCGGCTGCCTTGGTAAAGATTCTGGCGTATCTTCGCCTGTCCAGGCTTGGACAAGCAACTCGGTCGACTCGTCGCTACTTCGTGATGGTGCTTCTGTTGGCTCCCCTATGGAACCGTTTTCTGCAATGTCTTCAGGCTCAACCTGTTCCGCAATCACCTTCTGATGCGCTGAAGGATGTCACCTCAGTTGTTGTTATACCGGTCGTGCATCCTGAGTATCAATCTTATGAAAAACTCCTTTTGCAGCACCTATTTCCCCACTCGCACAGCTGAATCTGTCTGAGAAACTTTTAAGTATTCGAGTCAACTCTTTTCTCGCTTCCTTAGGAATATCTTTTACTAATCCATCAACTATACCTGTTACTTCTGTTAGATTTTCATAGGCTAGACGATCAACTGATTTCTTTGCTTCCACAGCCGATGATAAATCTGACAATCGCGTTCTCCGGTTTATCACCCTCGGTTGATCGTTGACATTTAAAATCCTAACACACTGTCCTTCATATTTTATAGGTAGTAACGTTCTAGCTACATATACACCCGATTCTATTTGTCTGTTTTCCGAACACATAAATCCGGTCGATTCCAACTTTGACGGCTGGCGAATAATCATCTTTGCTGGCACGTCTAATTCGGTCTGCG
>NW_008703624.1:63281-66135 GCF_000326865.2 Helobdella robusta | reverse complement strand
AACTTCATTTCTCCTTTGACTGGAATTTCTGTATTGTTGGCAGCTCTCAATCTCTTTTCCGTCGGTCTGATCTTTGTGACATCAACCATAGACTTTGGAACAATGGATACATTACTGCCACTATCAAGTAAACCCAATCTTCTTTTGCCATTAATTGTGATTGGCAGATACATGACATGATCGTTGCTTTTAATTGACTTGTTTACGTGATCCACTGTGCTGCTTGTCATTCCTTTCTGCGGGCACTCCCTTACAAATGACCTGTCGTTCTACATTTGTAACAACCTTTAAAATTCACTTGACTATAAGTTTGAGATTTGCAGGTCTCATTTTTCTGAGGACATTTGACTGCAAGATGACCTCTGTTTTTTTACAATTGAAACAAATTTTCTCTCGCTCAACTTGGGATACCGTTGGCTGCGCTCTGTTATTTCTGAGTTTTTCAAATGACTTTTGAAAGAATGCAATCTGTCGTACCATCGATTCCATGTTTTCTGCTCCTGCTTGTGAATCTTTAACCTGCGGGTTAAACCTGTGAGATGAATCTACCACCATCTTTAAAACTTCAAGACGCTGTGCAAACTTAAGAGCATCGTCAATGTTCTTTGGTTCTTTTTCCCTAACCTTTAACTCTAATTGAGCATTATCGAGGGCTGACAAGAAAAAGTTCCTAGCTAGATGTGTAGCTAATCTTGACTGCTCTCCTGGATAGGTTAATGACATGAGTCTTTTAGCAACCATCGACAACTCTCGTAACGACTCACCAGGTTTTTGACGAAGAATCTGTAATTCGTACCTGTATGACTCTTTATGACCTTTTGTTCCAAAACAATCTTCTAGCTTAGATACTAGCTCTTGGTAACCTAAACCTGTTAAATCCCAGAGAACCTGTGAAGCTTCACCTGTTAACAAACATGACAATTACGCTTCCATGTCTACGAAATTTCAAATATTGTACCTTGCACATATCTCAAACTTTTTAAGAAAGTTTGGAGACAACCGGTGCCATCAAATCTGCCAGGTCGAAGCGATTCGCAACAACAAAAGTCATTGTCACGCTCGGCACCTATAAGCGATTGACGAACCTGAGACTTCACACCAGTTGAATGAAGCGGTTCCCCACTGTCACACGTCGACTCGTGTTCAACTGTCTCTTTCTCTTGCTCGGTCGCTCTGCCCCTGTCGCTGTTACCTAAAATTTTATTTCGCCATCGAACTCGTTCGGTTTTTCTAATGATTGACGCTGATCTACAGGACGCTAATCGCTGCTCATTCAGTCCGAACTCCTGCGACGTATGATCACCCTGGCACCTAAAACCTGAAATATCTTGTGTGGGGATAAACCTATAACCTAAATTGTTTGCTGAAAAATCAATACGCGGGTTTTTTTCGTACCTGTCAACAATTTCGAAACGATTGTTGTTTAAAACAGTTTCCTTTTGTTGGCTGGCGGGCGTTGAAAATCTGCTCGAGGTTGATTTTCGATCCTCCTTCGGTTCCTGTGACCTAATACCTAAAAAAGTTTCAAGTTGTCAAACAAGGCACCTGTCACCTAAAAAATTTGGAAAATCATCTTGGCTCCTGCTGTATCTAAAACTTGTAATGTTTGAAAAAGAAGCCCCACGTTGGGTGCCAATTGTAGAATTTCACCGCCTTGCAGCATTCGAATTCCGCACCACGCGGTCCCAAGCCGCGTCTGCATACGAATATCCACCCGAGCCTTCACCTCGGCGGAGTCTTTCCTGGTCGGGATCCGCCACTTTACAATAGATCCTCTCAGGGTTTGAAAACACGTGCCGGGCGGAAGTTTGTTCGCGCCCTGCTTGTTGACTAGAGACGCCGACATCGTCAACTATCAGCAAGTCTTCTTCAACGTACATTATTTTAGGTAAAATAATTAAGCCGAGCCAAATTTCAAGTGTACACTTCTTTTATTCAATAAAAACAAAATAAAACAAACAAAATAGTACAAATCAAACCTCTGTCTTTATTAACGAGCGATAAACCCAAAATTAACAATTTATTAATAAGGTAGACGAAACCAAGCCAGAAACAAAACCTAAAATAAAAATAACGAACGACGACCCTCTATATCTCAGCTCGCGGCTTTTTATATGTTTTTACCGCTCTATCTACATAACGCTTTCTATATCATAGAAAATTCTATACTTCCTTCTATACTTTTTTTCTATACTCAGAACAGCACGTAGCACGCGTCGCATATATTGCTAAACTCCCTATATACAAAACAGCACATAGCAGCGTCTCATATATCGCATAAATAGCATATCAAATAACAAGATTTATACATACATAGAATGTCTATTAAATTATATAGATATATATAGGCGGCACGCAATCGCAATTGTCACAATTTCACAAAATATACAGACGGCATATTTCAGTCATGCAATCATTATCTTCGCAATTGTCACAACTTCACAATAATAATATACGATACTTTGCAAAACAAACGTTTTCGTAATGTTTTCAAACTAAATAATAAAATCAATTAAATATTCTAAATAATCAATTCGTAACAACAACAGAACAGAAGTAATAACTAAACAAAATCTAGACAAAAACACCAGCAAAACAATGTTCGAATTATCACCAATTACCAGAACGACCAAAACCAAACACGCAGGAACCTAACTAATTAATAACTCATGAATTTTTTTCTTTCTAAAACAATTGTCTCAAATACTTGTATACTAATTCAACTGAAAAACCATTCATTCTCAAACATACTAACCATACTCGCGCAATACCACACCGACATTTACATAAAACCGAGCATGCATACAAAACCAGTTCATACAACGTCATACTAGCCTGCATACCAGACCACTCC
>NW_008703624.1:61503-62910 GCF_000326865.2 Helobdella robusta | reverse complement strand
TGCGTTTTTTCAATTTTTCTCACTAAAGTTTTTTGGTGAGCGTTTAGTTTATTAAAATTCAAAATAAACTTATTTTCCAAATTCATGCTGCAAATAGGGCCATATTTCGATTCCGAATGTTGTTTCTGCTGTTTATATAGAGAAATATAGACTTTGTCAAAATGAACTTAGATGGAGATTGATTTTGTCAAAATGAACGTAGATGGTAATTAGGTGTCAGGTTTTTTTATTGGTTGGTCATCTTCCTTGGTCTCCTTTTCTTCATCGATAGCATCATATTCTTCTTTGTTACTATTTACAAAGCTAGTTTTTCAATTTTTCTCACGATAGTTTTTTGGTGAACGTTTAGTTTATTAAAATTCAAAATAAACTTATTTTCCGAATTCAATATGTATATATATATATATATATATATATATATATATATATATATATATATATATATATATATATATATATATATATTGGGTTTAGACTATCACAAATACAATCATTTATAAAGATCACTGCGTTTTCGGCATTATTCAACTTGTAGTTGGTTGAGTATCTCAATTTTTCTAACGAGACTTTTATCATCTTGATAAGAAAATAATTCACGCAAAGAACAACAACTTAAAACAAAAACACAAACGACAATAACAACAACATAAAAAAACATCATAATTTATTAAAAAAATAGTATGTCCTCATATAAAACAGATGAAAAAAATGTGAAAAAATTGATTTATTGATTCGTTGTTGTTATTTTCAGCTGCAACTATTATTATTATTATTAATGCAGTTTAACGGCGTTTCAGCGCTACTGGCTATCTTTACGCCCTTTTTTCTTTTGAAACAAAATTGTCTTAGGGTTCTTTTGAGTTTTTTTCAAATATTTCTATATTCTGTCGAGTATTTTTATCTCCTGAAAATATGTTATCAGATTATTGATGTTTTCTTTCTTGAAAATTTTTTCAATATCTGAGGGGATCTGATATTGTTTCCGAATATCATCATGGTTTTTGCATTCCACCAAGTGTTGTTCAAAAAGTTTTTCATCACAAAAGTTGCATGCTGGTGGATTTGTTTTGTTGATTATCCAAGAATGTGTGTATTTTGAATGGCCTATTTTAACCTATTAATAATTGTCCTCAGTTTATGGTTTAAACCCTTAGATTTATCTGGATTTTTTTGATTAAACCCTTAGATTCATCTGGAGCACAACTCAGCTCAGCTGCAACTAAATAATACCAATATTCTTCCAACAAAGAAACACATGGTTAACTTTAATTCTAATTAAGTTACAATCAAAGTCGCTGAGAAAACAAAGACACAAAGACGGAACAATACTATGTAACTACACTTAGGATGGCAGTTGATGCCGAAAAGAGCTTTTCTGTAAAAATTACGTTATTTATGTTGTGTCCC
>NW_008703624.1:56611-61453 GCF_000326865.2 Helobdella robusta | reverse complement strand
CAGCAAACCTCACGAGTTCTGGAACGATGTCCGGCTGCCTTGGTAAAGATTCTGGCGTATCTTCGCCTGTCCAGGCTTGGACAAGCAACTCGGTCGACTCGTCGCTACTTCGTGATGGTGCTTCTGTTGGCTCCCCTATGGAACCGTTTTCTGCAATGTCTTCAGGCTCAACCTGTTCCGCAATCACCTTCTGATGCGCTGAAGGATGTCACCTCAGTTGTTGTTATACCGGTCGTGCATCCTGAGTATCAATCTTATGAAAAACTCCTTTTGCAGCACCTATTTCCCCACTCGCACAGCTGAATCTGTCTGAGAAACTTTTAAGTATTCGAGTCAACTCTTTTCTCGCTTCCTTAGGAATATCTTTTACTAATCCATCAACTATACCTGTTACTTCTGTTAGATTTTCATAGGCTAGACGATCAACTGATTTCTTTGCTTCCACAGCCGATGATAAATCTGACAATCGCGTTCTCCGGTTTATCACCCTCGGTTGATCGTTGACATTTAAAATCCTAACACACTGTCCTTCATATTTTATAGGTAGTAACGTTCTAGCTACATATACACCCGATTCTATTTGTCTGTTTTCCGAACACATAAATCCGGTCGATTCCAACTTTGACGGCTGGCGAATAATCATCTTTGCTGGCACGTCTAATTCGGTCTGCGCAGGGATGCGCACTTTTGTGTGAGCTTCAATACGACAAAGCTTCCTGCATGAAAAATGTTTAATAACTAATTTCATCGTTCTATTTTTGTTACCCACGGCGGTTTTCCCTTCGCCAAACTTCCACGAGATAGGATTGTTCCTGAGCCAATCTAAACCTAAAACAATTTCTGAAACATGATCAGACACCAACACCAACGCTGATTTAGAATAATTATCAACTTTAATTTGCAACTTCATTTCTCCTTTGACTGGAATTTCTGTATTGTTGGCAGCTCTCAATCTCTTTTCCGTCGGTCTGATCTTTGTGACATCAACCATAGACTTTGGAACAATGGATACATTACTGCCACTATCAAGTAAACCCAATCTTCTTTTGCCATTAATTGTGATTGGCAGATACATGACATGATCGTTGCTTTTAATTGACTTGTTTACGTGATCCACTGTGCTGCTTGTCATTCCTTTCTGCGGGCACTCCCTTACAAATGACCTGTCGTTCTACATTTGTAACAACCTTTAAAATTCACTTGACTATAAGTTTGAGATTTGCAGGTCTCATTTTTCTGAGGACATTTGACTGCAAGATGACCTCTGTTTTTTTACAATTGAAACAAATTTTCTCTCGCTCAACTTGGGATACCGTTGGCTGCGCTCTGTTATTTCTGAGTTTTTCAAATGACTTTTGAAAGAATGCAATCTGTCGTACCATCGATTCCATGTTTTCTGCTCCTGCTTGTGAATCTTTAACCTGCGGGTTAAACCTGTGAGATGAATCTACCACCATCTTTAAAACTTCAAGACGCTGTGCAAACTTAAGAGCATCGTCAATGTTCTTTGGTTCTTTTTCCCTAACCTTTAACTCTAATTGAGCATTATCGAGGGCTGACAAGAAAAAGTTCCTAGCTAGATGTGTAGCTAATCTTGACTGCTCTCCTGGATAGGTTAATGACATGAGTCTTTTAGCAACCATCGACAACTCTCGTAACGACTCACCAGGTTTTTGACGAAGAATCTGTAATTCGTACCTGTATGACTCTTTATGACCTTTTGTTCCAAAACAATCTTCTAGCTTAGATACTAGCTCTTGGTAACCTAAACCTGTTAAATCCCAGAGAACCTGTGAAGCTTCACCTGTTAACAAACATGACAATTACGCTTCCATGTCTACGAAATTTCAAATATTGTACCTTGCACATATCTCAAACTTTTTAAGAAAGTTTGGAGACAACCGGTGCCATCAAATCTGCCAGGTCGAAGCGATTCGCAACAACAAAAGTCATTGTCACGCTCGGCACCTATAAGCGATTGACGAACCTGAGACTTCACACCAGTTGAATGAAGCGGTTCCCCACTGTCACACGTCGACTCGTGTTCAACTGTCTCTTTCTCTTGCTCGGTCGCTCTGCCCCTGTCGCTGTTACCTAAAATTTTATTTCGCCATCGAACTCGTTCGGTTTTTCTAATGATTGACGCTGATCTACAGGACGCTAATCGCTGCTCATTCAGTCCGAACTCCTGCGACGTATGATCACCCTGGCACCTAAAACCTGAAATATCTTGTGTGGGGATAAACCTATAACCTAAATTGTTTGCTGAAAAATCAATACGCGGGTTTTTTTCGTACCTGTCAACAATTTCGAAACGATTGTTGTTTAAAACAGTTTCCTTTTGTTGGCTGGCGGGCGTTGAAAATCTGCTCGAGGTTGATTTTCGATCCTCCTTCGGTTCCTGTGACCTAATACCTAAAAAAGTTTCAAGTTGTCAAACAAGGCACCTGTCACCTAAAAAATTTGGAAAATCATCTTGGCTCCTGCTGTATCTAAAACTTGTAATGTTTGAAAAAGAAGCCCCACGTTGGGTGCCAATTGTAGAATTTCACCGCCTTGCAGCATTCGAATTCCGCACCACGCGGTCCCAAGCCGCGTCTGCATACGAATATCCACCCGAGCCTTCACCTCGGCGGAGTCTTTCCTGGTCGGGATCCGCCACTTTACAATAGATCCTCTCAGGGTTTGAAAACACGTGCCGGGCGGAAGTTTGTTCGCGCCCTGCTTGTTGACTAGAGACGCCGACATCGTCAACTATCAGCAAGTCTTCTTCAACGTACATTATTTTAGGTAAAATAATTAAGCCGAGCCAAATTTCAAGTGTACACTTCTTTTATTCAATAAAAACAAAATAAAACAAACAAAATAGTACAAATCAAACCTCTGTCTTTATTAACGAGCGATAAACCCAAAATTAACAATTTATTAATAAGGTAGACGAAACCAAGCCAGAAACAAAACCTAAAATAAAAATAACGAACGACGACCCTCTATATCTCAGCTCGCGGCTTTTTATATGTTTTTACCGCTCTATCTACATAACGCTTTCTATATCATAGAAAATTCTATACTTCCTTCTATACTTTTTTTCTATACTCAGAACAGCACGTAGCACGCGTCGCATATATTGCTAAACTCCCTATATACAAAACAGCACATAGCAGCGTCTCATATATCGCATAAATAGCATATCAAATAACAAGATTTATACATACATAGAATGTCTATTAAATTATATAGATATATATAGGCGGCACGCAATCGCAATTGTCACAATTTCACAAAATATACAGACGGCATATTTCAGTCATGCAATCATTATCTTCGCAATTGTCACAACTTCACAATAATAATATACGATACTTTGCAAAACAAACGTTTTCGTAATGTTTTCAAACTAAATAATAAAATCAATTAAATATTCTAAATAATCAATTCGTAACAACAACAGAACAGAAGTAATAACTAAACAAAATCTAGACAAAAACACCAGCAAAACAATGTTCGAATTATCACCAATTACCAGAACGACCAAAACCAAACACGCAGGAACCTAACTAATTAATAACTCATGAATTTTTTTCTTTCTAAAACAATTGTCTCAAATACTTGTATACTAATTCAACTGAAAAACCATTCATTCTCAAACATACTAACCATACTCGCGCAATACCACACCGACATTTACATAAAACCAGCATGCATACAAAACCAGTTCATACAACGTCATACTAGCCTGCATACCAGACCACTCCATGCAACAAGCACGCCAAACCAACCAACACATGCACATTTACTATTCATTCCCATGCGCGCCAAAAAAACTTCACAATATCTCCTACCCCATCAAACGCCGTCTCAACGTTTGCTTTTACAAATCCTTGATGATGTCATGGTTGTTGATCACCATTTTTTCCAGCTCCGGGCTTTCTTCTTTCATCTTTCGCGTTGTACAGTACACAAAACTTTTCCTCGGCTCGATCTAGGTTCTGACTGGTTTACGAAATAACTTTTTCCATCTTGCAATTGAAACACCACCGCGCAAATGGTTTGCTATGGGGCATCCGTATTCAGAACAAAAGATCCTTTAACGTGTGGCATCGCTAAAACTGGTGCAGTTGTCAACGCAGTTTTCAAGTGTTCGGAAGCCTTTTGCTTCTCCAACTTCAAACATTTTAGAAAAATGTTCAATGGTCTTGCCAATTGTGAAAATCCATGAACAAATTGTCCGTGATATCCAGCTAGGTCTAAAAATTCTCTAACCTCCGTCAAGGAAATTGGTATGGGCCAGTCTCGAATAGCTTCAATTTTTGACGGATCTGTTGCTATTCCCAAAAACGTAACGGGTTTTTTGAGAAATCCATATGTTTGTAGTTCGTTTTTTCAATTTTTCTCACTAAAGTTTTTTGGTGAACGTTTAGTTTATTAAAATTCAAAATAAACTTATTTTCCAAATTCATGCTGCAAATAGGGCCATATTTCGATTCCGAATGTTGTTTCTGCTGTTTATATAGGGAAATATTGACTTTGTCAAAATGAACTTAGATGGAGATTGATTTTGTCAAAATGAACGTAGATGGTAATTAGGTGTCAGGTTTTTTTATTGGTTGGTCATCTTCCTTGGTCTCCTTTTCTTCATCGATAGCATCATATTCTTCTTTGTTACTATTTACAATGCTAGTTTTTCAATTTTTCTCACGATAGTTTTTTGGTGAACGTTTAGTTTATTAAAATTCAAAATAAACTTATTTTCCGAATTCAATATGTATATATATATATATATATATATATATATATATATATATATATATATATATATATATATATATATATATATATAGA
>NW_008703624.1:47384-56312 GCF_000326865.2 Helobdella robusta | reverse complement strand
TGTTTTGTTGATTATCCAGAATGTGTGTATTTTGAATGGCCTATTTTAACCTATTAATAATTGTCCTCAGTTTATGGTTTAAACCCTTAGATTTATCTGGATTTTTTTGATTAAACCCTTAGATTCATCTGGAGCACAACTCAGCTCAGCTGCAACTAAATAATACCAATATTCTTCCAACAAAGAAACACATGGTTAACTTTAATTCTAATTAAGTTACAATCAAAGTCGCTGAGAAAACAAAGACACAAAGACGGAACAATACTATGTAACTACACTTAGGATGGCAGTTGATGCCGAAAAGAGCTTTTCTGTAAAAATTACGTTATTTATGTTGTGTCAAAATGTCAAATATTAAAAGTTTTTTATTTAACCTTAATAAACTTCATCAAGATGATAAAAATCTCTTTAAAAAATGAGAAACTCAACTACAAGTTTAAAAATGCCATAAACGCAGTGATCTTTATAAATAATATATATATATATATATATATATATATATATATATATATATATATATATATATATATATATATATATATATATATATATATATATATATATATATATATATATATATATATATATATATATATATATATATATATATATATATATATATATATATATATGTTGCTGACAAAATTGCGCCTCTCCGGTCTATCGAGCATAGAAGTGATCTTATGGCTCCATGGTTTGATGAGTCTAGAGCAGCTAGAAAATACTGTCGAAGTAAAGAAAGGAAATACAGATGTTGTTTGTCATCAGCGAGTCAAAATGAATGGATTGCTTCTTTGAAAAATAAAACCAAACTATTTTCAATAAAAAGAAATGATTACTGGAAAACGTTGATTGCCGATAGTAATGGTGTAATAAACAAAATTATTGTAAAGGTAACCATAGCTTACTGTTATGTCTGAGTTGTTTAATGCAATTGATAAACAATATGTTTCGCTGCTTACATTCTTGGACACGAGTGCTGCCTTCGATTGCGTAGACCATCAAATACTGATGAATCGCCTACAATATGATTACGGAGTTACTGGAGTTGTAGCTACTTGGTTCAATTCGTACTTGTTTGGCAGAACTCAGCAGGTTTTTTTCGGGAACAAATTATCTGGTATTGAAGCAATGTCATCTGGTGTACCACAAGGCTCAGTCCTGGGACCTGTTCTGTTTGTACTGTACACTGCTGAAGTATATGAAGTAATTAGAATCTTTTGGATTTGTATGTCATGCGTACGCTGATGACATCGAAATAATAGTTAGCAGTGAACCAAAACTGTTTAAAAGTAAAGTTGAATATCTCATGAATGCTTGACTAAAATAGGTAAATAGATGTCAAGAAATTGTCTCAAACTGAATCAAGATAAAACTCAATTTTTACCTGTCGGTACGTGGCAACAGCTTTCTAAAATTAATATTAATTCAGTCAAAATTGATAATAATGAAATACAACTCTGGGAAAATGCAACAAACCTAGGGTGTTTTTTTGACTCGAGATTATCTTTCAAGGATCATATAAAAACCATATCTAAATCATGTTCTTATCAGCTTTGCCAGTTATACCGCGTTCGGAAATATTTACATCAAACAACCATGCAAACACTAAGTCATGCGTTTGTTCATTAACGGTTAGACTACTGTAATAGCTTGTTCAATAGATTACCAGAGAGATTTGTTGCTTTTCTTCAATCGATACAGAATAGAGCTGCAAAAATAACTGTTGGACGTAGAAAGTATGACCATGTGACACCCATTTTAAGAGACCTACATTGGCTAACAGTGAAAAAAAGAATCAACTATAAGATTTGTGTGACTATGTATAAGGCTTTGAACGGGTTGTTACCAGTATATCTAGTAAATAAAATCTTAAAAAAACCAGCTTCTTCAACAGGTGTAAAATTGAGATCAGTCTATGGCAACCTACTGGAAGTGACAACTACTCAACTACAAACTGCAACTAGAAATATTGCCGTGTCAGGACCAATTGCCTGGAACAGTCTTCCGCAATCACTCAGAATGCCTGGACTAAAGCTTGATGATTTTAAAAGGAACTTAAAAACATATTTATTTTGACATAGAAATACTTTATCGATTTTTACTTTATTGGCCTTCACTGATTTCATTTATAATAGAGAGCGCTTTCGAGAAATTTCAATTTTATAATGCGCTTAATAAATTGTTGATATTAATAATATATATATATATATATATATATATATATATATATATATATATCTTTTCTTTTTACTATATATTAATGAAAGTGAAGTAGTTGCCCTTGTCAACAGGTATGGTTTTCTTTGTCACGAGTATACTGATGACATAAAAATGTGTGCTTTATGCTACCCGTCCAAGTTTTCAAATATGTCAGACAAACTTGTTAGATGCATTAATGAAGTCAGTGAATGGTTGGGTAAATATAGATTAAAGATAAACCAAAAAAAACTCAAATCATGCTTATTTGAAATCTTGCAACAACTATCTCTAGTTAAGGAAGACTCTATCTGCATGTGCATAACTGACATCCAATTTTCTGATGCGATCTCAAATATTGGTTTTATCTTTGACAAGCACTTGACGATGGATGAACATGTTACATATTTAGTTAAAAAATTCTCGTTTCAATTAACTCAGTTAGGTCTAACTAAAAAATACCTTAATAAAAATTACACATATATATATATATATTTGGGTGGTTTGTGGTTCGATCATGTTACGCCAATTTTGAATAAGTTGCACTGGTTGAAGGTTGAGAAACGTGTTTTCTTCGAGTTAGCAGTTTTGATGTTTAAATGTGTCAATAATGCAGCACCTCCCTATCTTATTGATAGATTAGAGTCATACAAATCTCATTTTTCAAAATATTCCTTCCGATCAACCGAGCGCAATTTATTTTTTATCCCGACTACAAAGTTAGTGACGGGTTCCCGCAACTTTGCGGTTCTTGGCCCGGTTGTTTGGAATGGTATACATCCTTACTTACCTGACCCTAACCTACCATATTTACAATTTCGAAGTCAGCTTAAAACTTATTTATTTGCACAATGAACGTCCGTCTTATTTGTCTATGATTCAGTAGCGCTTTTGAGTTTCAACAATTAAAAAGCGCTGTATATAAATTTCCGTAATAATAATAATAATATATTATGGATATATATATATATTGCGTGTGTGTGTAAGTGTATGTGTGTGTGTGCATGTGAATGTGTCTGTGTGTGTGGGATGTGTGTTTGGGGTGTGTGTTTGGGGTGTGTGTGTGTGTGTGTGTGTGTGTGTGTGTGTTTGTAGTTTGGAACAAGGTTTTCTTTGATGCTTTGATGCATGTCGTTGAATTAAATGCCCATTGTGCGTTCATAAGTTTTTTAACAAAAAATTTAGCGCCACATAATTGTTTATTTCTATATTTGTTCATATTATTCATGAATTCTGGTTGGCTTACTACAACGCTGGTTTTGCTAAATTGCCATCTTCGGAGCCAAATTGAATTATTATGACGAAAGTTAAAAAATTTGTAACAGTTAATGGATATAAATGAAGTTTTATATCGATAAATTTATATAAAGTAAAAAAAATTAAGTTGAAAAATTAGATTGAAGTTACCAGTTAGCCAATTTTAAATGTTCCTTTTTTAATTGACTTAATTAAATGAAATTAAGTTTAAGTGAAATTAAGTGAATTTTTGTATTTCAACTGGGTAAAAATTCTAAGTTTAAATTTGACTAAAATTTTGTTACCAATTCTGTGCTTTGTTTCTCAAAGCTCGTTTATTAATTTGTTGACAGTGAAACATTCATTTAAATTCATGCGTCTAAAAAAATTCATAGCTTGATGCGTAAATTCATCAATGTCTTTTTACAAAAATGTAATTCTGACAATTAAAAGTAATTTAAATTCAATTATTGTATTTAATACATATCAATTTTCTGAAAATTGTTTTAATCGATAATTTCAAAATATAAAATTAAGATTTTTAGATTAAAATAATAAAATATATTTTTAGCCATATTCAGAATCTTATCAAATGTTAAAAACTTATCAAACGAAATTGTTTTTTTTTCAATTTTTATATAGTAGCTCTATCAAAAGCAGAATTTTATACTTTTACATTTAACTTTCGTGCCACAAAGGCTGTACCTACTATGCACACCATACGAAACACATACAAATTATGTATGCACGGGAAAGCATTGCCTCATACCATAGGATGGTCATTAGGTTTTCGAACCATGTCATCAAGTAATAGCATGGCGAGATCGACTGAGCTAACTCGGTGACGTTTGATAAAAATTTATTACCGGATTCGTTTTTAAAATTTCTTTTTTCAGCTGGTTTGGGGAGAACAGGAACAATGATAGGCTGTTACATGATGAAATATATGAAATTTACAGCGGCGGAAAGCATAGCCTGGCTTAGGATGGCCAGACCTGGTTCAGTTATTGGCATGCAACAAGTTTTTCTCAACGAGTCAGTGTCACATTCAGCTATGACAATAACTATTTTGACAAACAAAAATTTAAAAAAATTAAAATAAACTTTTATATGAAAATATCATAATTAAACGATTTTTTATAAACTGTTTCTTTATTTAAATATAAATTTTATTTCATAACTTTTTGTGATTGACTTATTTTATATCTCGATTTATTTACAGTATACAAAAATTTTTGTGGCAAGATGGGGGTAAAGATCATGAACCTTTGAAATTTGGCTTTAAATATTTTGCTGAAAAAAATTCAACTCATAAACAAGCAGAACACCTGATGCAACAAAATCACAGTGAGGAGCCAATTTCAGCCAGAAATAAAAAACTCGCAGGGTTGATGACTTTTGAAACAAACGAAAAAGAAGATGACACATTTTTCAAATCATGGTCTGAAAAGTTGACACCACAGAATGATCAACAATCTCATCAGCAAAAATTTAAAAAACCTCATAAACCTTCTTTAGATTTTAGGCCAATGCAAACAAATGACTCGACGCTACATCAACATTACGTTAACAATAGCGATGCCAGTGACTTGGCTAAATCGGAATCAATAACACAGGGAGACGTTTTAAACCAAATGAAATTTAAACGGGAAAATGTTTACAGTGATAAAAATAAAGGGTTTATTAATAAAGTTGGAAGTGTAGACGAAGGGTTGAGTTGCATTGGAAATCAGAAAAATGCTGGAATAAGAACTCCATCACTTACTTGTCCTGAAATAGCAATTGGAACTCGGATTCAAAACTCTTCATGGGCTAAGTTAGAAAATATATTTGAAATTATTATTCGAATAAAATTTAATCACGCTATAGCAAAAATTTAATTTGTCTAATAGATGAAAGCAATTTAAAGATTTTTTTTTTCTTTGAAATAACATTTTTATACGATAATTTTCTAATATTTGGCAAATTTCTAAATTTGCAGTTATAAATCAAAGTTAAACAAGCCTGTGAACAAATCCATTGCAAATATAACAGGAATGAAAAAAAGAGTTTCGGCAATTGGCGATGAGTGTGCCAACGCAGCTGAAAATAACAACAACGAATCAATAAATCAAAATCAAACAAAACTGGACAAAAATCTTATTACGAACCCAAATACAATTAATTTGAAAAACAATATTAACATAAATTCTATTAAAAAATCTCAGCAGAATCTTTTTCAGCAGTCAAAACGCCAAAAAAATGTAAACTCGGAATCAGGTTTGAAATCGATAAAAAGCTTGAAAACCATTCCAAAATATTTTTCATCATCTGATGAAATAGTTTTGACAAATCCAACTTTAAATAACCCGTACGAGGAATTTCACCAAAAACATAGAACATCAGTCCTTACCGCAAAAATTCGATATCACAGTTTAGCTTCAAAAAAAAACAACATAAATCAATACGAACGATTGAAAAAATATCAGCAGCCAAGTTTTGACAAATTTCGAGACAGGTTTGATGGAATAAAAATGTTTTATGAACCATTCAAACATTTCAAGTACAAACCTGAAAAAGGTTGGAGCTTGTAAAATTCTTAGTTCTATTAACTTTAAAAAGCACTATTTTCAAATTTTTTTCATTAAATACATTTCTGTTAAAATATGTTATGGCATTTTAATAAAACTGAACCAAGATGTTAAAGGCTTCTTCAAATTTGATTACATTTAAAGAAACTGCGTTCATTTTAATTTAAAATTTTTTTGATTTTAATATATAAAATTTTTTTCTTAAATTTTAGGCCATTTATAATCAAACTCATTTTTGTAATTAATTTAACAAAAATATTTTATTGATTTCTCAGAAAAAAAAGTTGATTTAATGAAAATCAATAACAATTGCTGTTGCAATACATTTACCACACCGGATGAACAACAACGAATTCTTATAAGACAACGAGTTGAAAAGCTAAAGTTGAATCGTCTTACAAAAAAATGTTCTAGTCGAATATTGGAGCAAAATCAAAAAGTATCAGACCAGTCTCAGCAACTGACACAAGAATCAGATGAGCGGAGAGAAACGTTGCAGCAACTTACACAACAAAAACCTGACCAGCCATCATTTAAACAGTTTGCAAACAGAGTCAGCAGTTTTAATTCAGTCAACAAAATGCCTAACACGTTCCTTCACCAAATGTCTATGAATCTCATTCCAGATTGCAAATTCGGTAATTCAATTTATCCAATGGTCCCTGCATATGTCTATCCATATTTACCCTATCACCATAGCAATGATTATGCATATTTTTTAACTTATCCATTGTTATGAGTTAGAAATGAGAGTATTATGCAAACGATTCCTAATACAAATACTATTTAACGTATCAAATCTATTTTTGCATTATATATTCGACTTGAATTTTTTTATTTGGTACAAAAATTAACTATTTAAAAAATTAATTGATTTGTATAAATATTTTAAATAAATTATTGACTTCAATATCACATTTTTCTATAACTTTTCGATTTTCTTGCGCTCAACGTTTTACAAAGACTCTGAAATTATGCGCTAAAAACACAGTTTTACCAAAATAAAAAGTTTTCAAAGTAACTAACTTTATTAAAATTTTGTGAAAAGTTTTTTTAATAAAAAATACAGCAAAATCTTGATGTTTTCTTATAAAAATATACATCGGAGAAAACACCGGTTCTCGTCCGATCACTGTAAACATTTAAATTAAAAGAAACAACCGTGTTAAGTTTTTCATATTATTTTCATTCTCGTCCGATCACCGAAGTTAAGCAACGTCGAGCCCGGTTAGTACTTGGATGGGTGACTGCCTGGGAATAGCGGGTGCTGTAGGCTTTTTCTTTATTTATATATTTTATTTTTATTATCAACGGTTAGTGTCTGGTTGCTTTCGTAATTCGTGGCCGCCGATTACTTTTGCTAAAAATTTCTTCACTTTTTTCTCGCCGTGTAAACATTTAAATGAAATAAAAAACAACCATGCTTTCGTAATTCGGTTTCTAACGATCTCTTTACTTTTAAATTAAAAGAAACAACCGTGTTAAGTTTTTCATCTTATTTTCATTATCGAGATTTTTTCATAGCGATATCAATTGAATGGCGTCGTGGTTGAACAATAGGCGTTACGATTAAATGGTATAACTATAAATTATCTTACGAAGCAGACTCTTTCGTCTACGGCCATATCACGTTGAAAACACCGGTTCTCGTCCGATCACCGAAGTTAAGCGACGTCGAGCCCGGTTAGTACTAGGATGGGTGACCGCCTGGGAATACCGGGTGCTGTAGGCTTTTTCTTTATTCATATATATTTTATTTTTATTATCAACGGTTAGTGTCTGGTTGCTTTCGTAATTCGTGGCCGCCAATTACTTTTGCTAAAAATTTCTTCACTTTTTTATCGCCTTGTAAACATTTAAATGAAATAAAAAACAACCGTGTTAAGTTTTTCATCTTACTTTCATTATCGAGTTTTTTTCAAAGCGATATCAATGAATTGCGTAGTGGTTGAACAATAGGCGTTACGATTAAATGGTATAACTACAAAGGAGCTTACGAAGCAGACTCTTCGGTCTAGGGCCATATCACGTTGAAAACACCGGTTCTCGTCCGATCACTGTAAACATTTAAATTAAACGAAACAACCGTGTTAAGTTTTACATCTTCTTTTCATTATCGTGTTTTTTTAATAGCGATATCAATTGAATGGCGTACGAAACAGACTCTTTCGTCAACGGCCATATCACGTTGAAAACACCGGTTCTCGTCCGATCACCGAAGTTAAGCAACGTCGAGCCCGGTAAGTACTTGGATGGCTGACCGCCTGGGAATACCGGGTGCTGTAGGCTTTTTTTTTCATAAATTTTTTATTTTCAATCAACGGTTAGTGTCTGGTTGCTTTCGTAATTCGGTCTCTAACGATCTCTTCACTTTTTTCTCGCCGTGTAAACATTTAAATTAAAAGAAACAACCGTGTTAAGTTTTTCATCTTATTTGCATTATCGAGTTTTTTTCAAAGCGATATCAATGAATGGCGTCCTGGTTGAACAATAGGCGTAACGACTAAACGGTATATCTATAAAGGAGCTTACGAAACAGACTCTTTCGTCAACGGCCATATCACGTTGAAAACACCGGTTCTCGTCAGATCACTGTAATCATTTAAATTAAAAGAAACAACCGTGTTAAGTTTTTCATCTTATTTTCATTATCGATTTTTTTCAAAGTGATAACAACGATTGGCGTCGTGGTTGAACAATAGGCGTTACGATTAAATGGTAAACTATAATGGAGCTTACGAAGCAGACTCTTTCGTCTACGGCCATATCACGTTGAAAACACCGGTTCTCGTCCGATCACCGAAGTTAAGCAACGTCGAGCCCGGTTGGAACTTGGATGGGTGACCGCCTGGGAATACCGGGTGCTGTAGGCTTTTTCTTTTTTCATATATATTTTATTTTTAATCAACCGGTTAGTGTCTGG
>NW_008703624.1:44293-45891 GCF_000326865.2 Helobdella robusta | reverse complement strand
GATGGCGTCGTGGTTGACAATAGGCGTAACGAATAAACGGTATATCTATAAAGGAGCTTACTAAACAGACTCTTTCGTCAACGGCCATATCACGTTGAAAACACTGGTTCTCGTCAGATCACTGTAATCATTTAAATTAAAAGAAACAACCGTGTTAAGTTTTTCATCTTATTTTCATTATCGATTTTTTTCAAAGTGATAACAACGATTGGCGTCGTGGTTGAACAATAGGCGTTACGATAAAATGGTAAACAATAATGGAGCTTACGAATCAGACTCTTTCGTCTACGGCCATACCACGTTGAAAACACCGGTTCTCGTCCGATCACCGAAGTTAAGCAACGTCGAGCCCGGTTGGAACTTGGATGGGTGACCGCCTGGGAATACCGGGTGCTGTAGGCTTTTTCTTTTTTCATATATATTTTATTTTTAATCAACGGTTAGTGTCTGGTTTCTTTCGTAATTTGTGGCCGCCAATTACTTTTGCTAAAAATTTCTTCACTTTTTTCTCGCCTTGTAAACATTTAAATGAAATAAAAAACAACCGTGTTAAGTTTTTCATCTTACTTTCATTATCGAGTTTTTTTCAAAGCGATATCAATGAATTGCGTCGTGGTTGAACAATAGGCGTTACGATTAAATGGTATAACTACAAAGGAGCTTACGAAGCAGACTCTTCGGTCTAGGGCCATATCACGTTGAAAACACCGGTTCTCGTCCGATCACTGTAAACATTTAAATTAAACGAAACAACCGTGTTAAGTTTTACATCTTCTTTTCATTATCGTGTTTTTTTAATAGCGATATCAATTGAATGGCGTACGAAACAGACTCTTTCGTCAACGGCCATATCACGTTGAAAACACCGGTTCTCGTCCGATCACCGAAGTTAAGCAACGTCGAGCCCGGTAAGTACTTGGATGGCTGACCGCCTGGGAATACCGGGTGCTGTAGGCTTTTTTTTTCATAAATTTTTTATTTTCAATCAACGGTTAGTGTCTGGTTGCTTTCGTAATTCGGTCTCTAACGATCTCTTCACTTTTTTCTCGCCGTGTAAACATTTAAATTAAAAGAAACAACCGTGTTAAGTTTTTCATCTTATTTGCATTATCGAGTTTTTTTCAAAGCGATATCAATGAATGGCGTCCTGGTTGAACAATAGGCGTAACGACTAAACGGTATATCTATAAAGGAGCTTACGAAACAGACTCTTTCGTCAACGGCCATATCACGTTGAAAACACCGGTTCTCGTCAGATCACTGTAATCATTTAAATTAAAAGAAACAACCGTGTTAAGTTTTTCATCTTATTTTCATTATCGATTTTTTTCAAAGTGATAACAACGATTGGCGTCGTGGTTGAACAATAGGCGTTACGATTAAATGGTAAACTATAATGGAGCTTACGAAGCAGACTCTTTCGTCTACGGCCATATCACGTTGAAAACACCGGTTCTCGTCCGATCACCGAAGTTAAGCAACGTCGAGCCCGGTTGGAACTTGGATGGGTGACCGCCTGGGAATACCGGGTGCTGTAGGCTTTTTCTTTTTTCATATATATTTTATTTTTAATCAACGGTTAGTGTCTGGTTTCTTTC
>NW_008703624.1:41909-44219 GCF_000326865.2 Helobdella robusta | reverse complement strand
AGAACACCGTGTTAAGTTTTTCATCTTATTTTCATTATCGATTTTTTTCAAAGTGATAACAACGATTGGCGTCGTGGTTGAACAATAGGCGTTACGATTAAATGGTAAACTATAATGGAGCTTACGAAGCAGACTCTTTCGTCTACGGCCATATCACGTTGAAAACACCGGTTCTCGTCCGATCACCGAAGTTAAGCAACGTCGAGCCCGGTTGGAACTTGGATGGGTGACCGCCTGGGAATACCGGGTGCTGTAGGCTTTTTCTTTTTTCATATATATTTTATTTTTAATCAACGGTTAGTGTCTGGTTTCTTTCGGAATTCGTGGCCGCCAATTACTTTTGCTAAAAATTTCTTCACTTTTTTCTCGCCGTCTAAATATATAAACCAAACGAAACAACCGTGTTAAGTTTTTCATCTTATTTGCATTATCGAGTTTTTTTCAAAGCGATATCAATGAATTGCGTCGTGGTTGAACAATAGGCGTTACGATTAAATGGTATAACTATAAAGGAGCTTACGAAGCAGACTCTTTCGTCCACGGCCATATCACGTTGAAAACACCGGTTCTCGTCCGATCACCGAAGTTAAGCAACGTCGAGCCCGGTTAGTACTTGGATGGGTGACCGCCTGGGAATACCGGGTGCTGTAGGCTTTTTCTTCATTCATATATATTTTATTTTTATTATCAACGGTTAGTGTCTGGTTGCTTTCGTAATTCGTGGCCGCCAATTACTTTTGCTAAAAATTTCTTCACTTTTTTCTCGCCTTGTAAACATTTAAATGAAATAAAAAACAACCGTGTTAAGTTTTTCATCTTACTTTCATTATCGAGTTTTTTTCAAAGCGATATCAATGAATTGCGTAGTGGTTGAACAATAGGCGTTACGATTAAATGGTATAACTAAAAAGGAGCTTACGAAGCAGACTCTTTCGTCAACGGCCATATCACGTTGAAAGCACCGGTTCTCGTCCGATCATAGAAGTTAAGCAACGTCGAGCCCGGTTAGTACTTGGATGGGTGACCGCCTGGGAATACCGGGTGCTGTAGGTTTTTTCTTTTTTCATATATATTTTATTTTTAATCAACGGTTAGTGTCTGGTTGCTTTCGTAATTCTGTTTCTAACGATCTCTTCACTTTTTTCTCGCCGTGTAAACATTTAAATTAAAAGAAACAACCGTGTTAAGTTTTTCATCTTATTTTCATTATCGATTTTTTTCAAAGTGATAACAACGATTGGCGTCGTGGTTGAACAATAGGCGTTACGATTAAATGGTAAACTATAATGGAGATTACGAAGCAGACTCAAAAATATATAAAATAGTATATATATATGCCATATCACGTTGAAAACACCGGTTCTCGTCCGATCACCGAAGTTAAGCAACGTCGAGCCCGGTTGGACCGCCTGGGAATACCGGGTGCTGTAGGTTTTTTCTTTTTTCATATATTTTTTATTTTTATTCAACGGTCAGTGTCTGGTTGCTTTCGTAATTCTGTTTCTAACGATCTCTTCACTTTTTTCTCGCCGTGTAAACATTTAAATTAAAAGAAACAACCGTGTTAAGTTTTTCATTTTATTTTCATTCTGGTCCGATCACCGAAGTTAAGTTTTTTTCAAAGCGATATCAATGAATGGCGTCGTGGTTGAACAATAGGCGTTACGATTAAATGGTTTAACTACAAAGGAGCTTACGAAGCAGACTCTTTCGTCTAGGGCCATATCACGTTGAAAACACCAGTTCTCGTCCGATCACTGTAAACATTTAAATTAAACGAAACAACCGTGTTAAGTTTTACATCTTCTTTTCATTATCGAGTTTTTTTCAAAGCGATATCAATAAATGGCGTCGTGGTTGAACAATAGGCGTTACGATTAAATGGTATAACTACAAAGGAGCTTACGAAGCAGAATCTTTCGTCTAGGGCCATATCACTTTGAAAACACCAGTTCTCGTCCGATCACTGTAAACATTTAAATTAAACGAAACAACCGTGTTAAGTTTTACATCTTCTTTTCATTATCGAGTTTTTTTAATAGCGATATCAATTGAATGGCGTCGTGGTTGAACAATAGGCGTAACGAATAAACGGTATAACTATAAAGGAGCTTACTAAACAGACTCTTTCGTCAACGGCCATATCACGTTGAAAACACTGGTTCTCGTCAGATCACTGTAATCATTTAAATTAAAAGAAAGAACCGTGTTAAGTTTTTCATCTTATTTTCATTATCGAGTTTTTTTCAAAGCGATATCAATGAATGGCGTCGTGGTTGAACAATAGGCGTTACGATTAATTGGTATAAC
>NW_008703624.1:38174-40674 GCF_000326865.2 Helobdella robusta | reverse complement strand
AACGATCTCTTCACTTTTTTCTCGCCGTGTAAACATTTAAATTAAAAGAAACAACCGTGTTAAGTTTTTCATTTTATTTTCATTCTGGTCCGATCACCGAAGTTAAGTTTTTTTCAAAGCGATATCAATGAATGGCGTCGTGGTTGAACAATAGGCGTTACGATTAAATGGTTTAACTACAAAGGAGCTTACGAAGCAGACTCTTTCGTCTAGGGCCATATCACGTTGAAAACACCAGTTCTCGTCCGATCACTGTAAACATTTAAATTAAACGAAACAACCGTGTTAAGTTTTACATCTTCTTTTCATTATCGAGTTTTTTTCAAAGCGATATCAATAAATGGCGTCGTGGTTGAACAATAGGCGTTACGATTAAATGGTATAACTACAAAGGAGCTTACGAAGCAGAATCTTTCGTCTAGGGCCATATCACTTTGAAAACACCAGTTCTCGTCCGATCACTGTAAACATTTAAATTAAACGAAACAACCGTGTTAAGTTTTACATCTTCTTTTCATTATCGAGTTTTTTTAATAGCGATATCAATTGAATGGCGTCGTGGTTGAACAATAGGCGTAACGAATAAACGGTATATCTATAAAGGAGCTTACTAAACAGACTCTTTCGTCAACGGCCATATCACGTTGAAAACACTGGTTCTCGTCAGATCACTGTAATCATTTAAATTAAAAGAAACAACCGTGTTAAGTTTTTCATCTTATTTTCATTATCGATTTTTTTCAAAGTGATAACAACGAATGGCGTCGTGGTTGAACAATAGGCGTTACGATAAAATGGTAAACAATAATGGAGCTTACGAATCAGACTCTTTCGTCTACGGCCATACCACGTTGAAAACACCGGTTCTCGTCCGATCACCGAAGTTAAGCAACGTCGAGCCCGGTTGGAACTTGGATGGGTGACCGCCTGGGAATACCGGGTGCTGTAGGCTTTTTTTTTCATATATATTTTATTTTTAATCAACGGTTAGTGTCTGGTTTCTTTCGTAATTCGTGGCCGCCAATTACTTTTGCTAAAAATCTATTCACTTTTTTCTCGCCGTCTAAATATATAAGCCAAACTTTTTTCTCGCCGTGTAAAAATTTAAATAAAATAAAAAACAACCGTGTTAAGTTTTTCATCTTATTTTCATTATCGAGTTTTTTTCAAAGCGATATCAATGAATTGCGTAGTGGTTGAACAATAGGCGTTACGATTAAATGGTATAACTATAAAGGAGCTTACGAAACAGACTCTTTCGTCTAGGGCCATATCACGTTGAAAGCACCGGTTCTCGTCCGATCATAGAAGTTAAGCAACGTCGAGCCCGGTTAGTACTTGGATGGGTGACCGCCTGGGAATACCGGGTGCTATAGGCTTTTTCTTTTTTCATATATATTTTATTTTTAATCAACGGTTAGTGTCTGGTTTCTTTCGTAATTCGTGGCCGCCAATTACTTTTGCTAAAAATTTCTTCACTTTTTTCTCGCCGTCTAAATATATAAACCAAACGAAACAACCGTGTTAAGTTTTTCATCTTATTTGCATTATCGAGTTTTTTTCAAAGCGATATCAATGAATGGCGTCGTGGTTGAACAATAGGCGTTACGATTAAATGGTATAACTATAAAGGAGCTTACGAAGCAGGCTCTTTCGTCTACGGCCATATCACGTTGAAAACACCGGTTCTCGTCCGATCACCGAAGTTAAGCAACGTCGAGCCCGTTTAGTACTTGGATGGGTGACCGCCTGGGAATACCGGGAGCTGTAGGTTTTTTCTTTATTCATATATATTTTATTTTTATTCAACGGCCAGTGTATGGTTGCTTTCGTAATTCTGTTTCTAACGATCTCTTCACTTTTTTCTCGCCGTCTAAACATTTAAATTAAAATTAACAACCGTGTTAAGTTTTTCATCTTATTTTCATTATCGAGTTTTTTTCAAAGCGATATCAATGAATGGCGTCGTGTTTGAACAATAGGCGTTACGATTAAATGGTATAACTACAAAGGAGCTTACGAAGCAGACTCTTTCGTCTAGGTCCATATCACGTTGAAAACACCAGTTCTCGTCCGATCACTGTAAACATTTAAATTAAACGAAACAACCGTGTTAAGTTTTACATCTTCTTTTCATTATCGTGTTTTTTTAATAGCGATATCAATTGAATGGCGTCGTGGTTGAACAATAGGCGTAACGACTAAACGGTATATCTATAAAGGAGCTTACGAAACAGACTCTTTCGTCAACGGCCATATCACGTTGAAAACACCGGTTCTCGTCAGATCACTGTAATCATTTAAATTAAAAGAAACAACCGTGTTAAGTTTTTCATCTTATTTTCATTATCGATTTTTTTCAAAGTGATAACAACGATTGGCGTCGTGGTTGAACAATAGGCGTTACGATTAAATGGTAAACTATAATGGAGCTTACGAAGCAGACTCAAAAATATATAAAATAGTATATATATATGCCATATCACGTTGAAAACACCGT
>NW_008703624.1:33103-35116 GCF_000326865.2 Helobdella robusta | reverse complement strand
TTATTTTATTATCAACGGTTAGTGTCTGGTTGCTTTCGTACTTCGTGGCCGCCAATTACTTTTGCTAAAAATTTCTTCACTTTTTTCTCGCCTTGTAAACATTTAAATGAAATAAAAAACAACCGTGTTAAGTTTTTCATCTTACTTTCATTATCGAGTTTTTTTCAAAGCGATATCAATGAATTGCGTAGTGGTTGAACAATAGGCGTTACGATTAAATGGTATAACTAAAAAGGAGCTTACGAAGCAGACTTTTTCGTCTACGGCCATATCACGTTGAAAGCACCGGTTCTCGTCCGATCATAGAAGTTAAGCAACGTCGAGCCCGGTTAGTACTTGGATGGGTGACCGCCTGGGAATACCGGGTGCTGTAGGTTTTTTCTTTTTTCATATATATTTTATTTTTAATCAACGGTTAGTGTCTGGTTGCTTTCGTAATTCTGTTTCTAACGATCTCTTCACTTTTTTCTCGCCGTGTAAACATTTAAATTAAAAGAAACAACAGTGTTAAGTTTTTCATCTTATTTTCATTATCGAGTTTTTTTCAAAGCGATATCAACGAATGGCGTCGTGGTTGAACAATAGGCGTTACGATTAAATGGTATAACTACAAAGGAGCTTACGAAGCAGACTCTTTGGTCTAGGGCCATATCACGTTGAAAACACCGGTTCTCGTCCGATCACTGTAAACATTTAAATTAAACGAAACAACCGTGTTAAGTTTTACATCTTCTTTTCATTATCGTGTTTTTTTAATAGCGATATCAATTGAATGGCGTACGAAACAGACTCTTTCGTCAACGGCCATATCACGTTGAAAACACCGGTTCTCGTCCGATCACCGAAGTTAAGCAACGTCGAGCCCGGTAAGTACTTGGATGGGTGACCGCCTGGGAATACCGGGTGCTGTAGGCTTTTTTTTTTCATAAATTTTTTATTTTCAATCAACGGTTAGTGTCTGGTTGCTTTCGTAATTCGGTCTCTAACGATCTCTTCACTTTTTTCTCGCCGTGTAAACATTTAAATTAAAAGAAACAACCGTGTTAAGTTTTTCATCTTATTTTCATTATCGAGTTTTTTTCAAAGCGATATCAATGAATGGCGTCGTGGTTGAACAATAGGCGTTACGATTAAATGGTATAACTACAAAGGAGCTTACGAAGCAGACTCTTTCGTCTAGGGCCATATCACGTTGAAAACACCAGTTCTCGTCCGATCACTGTAAACATTTAAATTAAACGAAACAACCGTGTTAAGTTTTACATCTTCTTTTCATTATCGAGTTTTTTTCAAAGCGATATCAATAAATGGCGTCGTGGTTGAACAATAGGCGTTACGATTAAATGGTATAACTACAAAGGAGCTTACGAAGCAGAATCTTTCGTCTAGGGCCATATCACTTTGAAAACACCAGTTCTCGTCCGATCACTGTAAACATTTAAATTAAACGAAACAACCGTGTTAAGTTTTACATCTTCTTTTCATTATCGTGTTTTTTTAATAGCGATATCAATTGAATGGCGTCGTGGTTGAACAATAGGCGTAACGAATAAACGGTATATCTATAAAGGAGCTTACTAAACAGACTCTTTCGTCAACGGCCATATCACGTTGAAAACACTGGTTCTCGTCAGATCACTGTAATCATTTAAATTAAAAGAAACAACCGTGTTAAGTTTTTCATCTTATTTTCATTATCGATTTTTTTCAAAGTGATAACAACGATTGGCGTCGTGGTTGAACAATAGGCGTTACGATAAAATGGTAAACAATAATGGAGCTTACGAATCAGACTCTTTCGTCTACGGCCATACCACGTTGAAAACACCGGTTCTCGTCCGATCACCGAAGTTAAGCAACGTCGAGCCCGGTTGGAACTTGGATGGGTGACCGCCTGGGAATACCGGGTGCTGTAGGCTTTTTTTTTCATATATATTTTATTTTTAATCAACGGTTAGTGTCTGGTTTCTTTCGTAATTCGTGGCCGCCAATTACTTTTGCTAAAAATCTATT
>NW_008703624.1:28969-31567 GCF_000326865.2 Helobdella robusta | reverse complement strand
CGCCTGGGAATACCGGGTGCTGTAGGCTTTTTCTTTTTTCATATATATTTTATTTTTAATCAACCGTTAGTGTCTGGTTTCTTTCGGAATTCGTGGCCGCCAATTACTTTTGCTAAAAATTTCTTCACTTTTTTCTCGCCGTCTAAATATATAAACCAAACGAAACAACCGTGTTAAGTTTTTCATCTTATTTGCATTATCGAGTTTTTTTCAAAGCGATATCAATGAATTGCGTCGTGGTTGAACAATAGGCGTTACGATTAAATGGTATAACTATAAAGGAGCTTACGAAGCAGACTCTTTCGTCCACGGCCATATCACGTTGAAAACACCGGTTCTCGTCCGATCACCGAAGTTAAGCAACGTCGAGCCCGGTTAGTACTTGGATGGGTGACCGCCTGGGAATACCGGGTGCTGTAGGCTTTTTCTTCATTCATATATATTTTATTTTTATTATCAACGGTTAGTGTCTGGTTGCTTTCGTAATTCGTGGCCGCCAATTACTTTTGCTAAAAATTTCTTCACTTTTTTCTCGCCTTGTAAACATTTAAATGAAATAAAAAACAACCGTGTTAAGTTTTTCATCTTACTTTCATTATCGAGTTTTTTTCAAAGCGATATCAATGAATTGCGTAGTGGTTGAACAATAGGCGTTACGATTAAATGGTATAACTAAAAAGGAGCTTACGAAGCAGACTCTTTCGTCTACGGCCATATCACGTTGAAAGCACCGGTTCTCGTCCGATCATAGAAGTTAAGCAACGTCGAGTCCGGTTAGTACTTGGATGGGTGACCGCCTGGGAATACCGGGTGCTGTAGGTTTTTTCTTTTTTCATATATATTTTATTTTTAATCAACGGTTAGTGTCTGGTTGCTTTCGTAATTCTGTTTCTAACGATCTCTTCACTTTTTTCTCGCCGTGTAAACATTTAAATTAAAAGAAACAACAGTGTTAAGTTTTTCATCTTATTTTCATTATCGAGTTTTTTTCAAAGTGATATCAACGATTGGCGTCGTGGTTGAACAATAGGCGTTACGATTAAATGGTAAACTATAATGGAGATTACGAAGCAGACTCAAAAATATATAAAATAGTATATATATATGCCATATCACGTTGAAAACACCGGTTCTCGTCCGATCACCGAAGTTAAGCAACGTCGAGCCCGGTTGGACCGCCTGGGAATACCGGGTGCTGTAGGTTTTTTCTTTTTTCATATATTTTTGATTTTTATTCAACGGTCAGTGTCTGGTTGCTTTCGTAATTCTGTTTCTAACGATCTCTTCACTTTTTTCTCGCCGTGTAAACATTTAAATTAAAAGAAACAACCGTGTTAAGTTTTTCATTTTATTTTCATTCTGGTCCGATCACCGAAGTTAAGTTTTTTTCAAAGCGATATCAATGAATGGCGTCGTGGTTGAACAATAGGCGTTACGATTAAATGGTTTAACTACAAAGGAGCTTACGAAGCAGACTCTTTCGTCTAGGGCCATATCACGTTGAAAACACCAGTTCTCGTCCGATCACTGTAAACATTTAAATTAAACGAAACAACCGTGTTAAGTTTTACATCTTCTTTTCATTATCGAGTTTTTTTCAAAGCGATATCAATAAATGGCGTCGTGGTTGAACAATAGGCGTTACGATTAAATGGTATAACTACAAAGGAGCTTACGAAGCAGAATCTTTCGTCTAGGGCCATATCACTTTGAAAACACCAGTTCTCGTCCGATCACTGTAAACATTTAAATTAAACGAAACAACCGTGTTAAGTTTTACATCTTCTTTTCATTATCGAGTTTTTTTAATAGCGATATCAATTGAATGGCGTCGTGGTTGAACAATAGGCGTAACGAATAAACGGTATAACTATAAAGGAGCTTACTAAACAGACTCTTTCGTCAACGGCCATATCACGTTGAAAACACTGGTTCTCGTCAGATCACTGTAATCATTTAAATTAAAAGAAACAACCGTGTTAAGTTTTTCATCTTATTTTCATTATCGAGTTTTTTTCAAAGCGATATCAATGAATGGCGTCGTGGTTGAACAATAGGCGTTACGATTAAATGGTATAACTACAAAGGAGCTTACGAAGCAGACTCTTTCGTCTAGGGCCATATCACGTTGAAAACACCAGTTCTCGTCCAAACACTGTAAACATTTAAATTAAACGAAACAACCGTGTTAAGTTTTACATCTTCTTTTCATTATCGTGTTTTTTTAATAGCGATATCAATTGAATGGCGTCGTGGTTGAACAATAGGCGTAACGACTAAACGGTATATCTATAAAGGAGCTTACGAAACAGACTCTTTCGTCAACGGCCATATCACGTTGAAAACACCGGTTCTCGTCAGATCACTGTAATCATTTAAATTAAAAGAAACAACCGTGTTAAGTTTTTCATCTTATTTTCATTATCGATTTTTTTCAAAGTGATAACAACGATTGGCGTCGTGGTTGAACAATAGGCGTTACGATTAAATGGTAAACTATAATGGAGCTTACGAAGCAGACTCTTTCGTCTACGGCCATATCACGTGAAAACACCGGTTCTCGTCCGATCACCGAAGTAAGCAACGTCGAGCCCGGTG
>NW_008703624.1:21362-22531 GCF_000326865.2 Helobdella robusta | reverse complement strand
GTTGTTATCACTTTGAAAAAAATCGATAATGAAAATAAGATGAAAAACTTAACACGGTTGTTTCTTTTAATTTAAATGATTACATTGATCTGACGAGAACCGGTGTTTTCAACGTGATATGGCCGTTGACGAAAGAGTCTGTTTCGTAAGCTCCTTTATAGATATACCGTTTAATCGTTACGCCTATTTTTCAACCACGACGCCATTCAATTGATATCGCTATTAAAAAAACACGATAATGAAAAGAAGATGTAAAACTTATCACGGTTGTTTCGTTTAATTTAAATGTTTACAGTGATCGGACGAGAACTGGTGTTTTCAACGTGATATGGCCCTAGACGAAAGAGTCTGCTTCGTAAGCTCCTTTGTAGTTATACCATTTAATCGTAACGCCTATTGTTCAACCACGACGACATTCATTGATATCGCTTTGAAAAAAACTGGATAATGAAAATAAGATGAAAAACTTAACACGGTTGTTTCTTTTAATTTAAATGTTTAGACGGCGAGAAAAAAGTGAAGAGATCGTTATAAACAGAATTACGAAAGCAACCAGACACTGACCGTTGAATAAAAATAAAATATATATGAAAAAATAAAAAACCTACAGCACCCGGTATTCCCAGGCGGTCACCCATCCAAGTACTAACCGGGCTCGACGTTGCTTAACTTCGGTGATCGGACGAGAACCGGTGTTTTCAACGTGATATGGCCGTAGACAAAAGAGTCTGCTTCTTAAGCTCCTTTTTATAGTTATAACATTTAGTCGTAACGTCTATTGTTCAACCACGACGCCATTCAGTTGATTTCGCTATGAAAAAATCTCGATAATGAAAATAATGTGAAAAACTTAACACGGTTGTTTCTTTTAATTTAAATATTTACACGGCAAGAGAAAAGTGAAGAAATTTTTAGCAAAAGTAATTGGCGGCCACAAATTACGAAAGCAGCCAGACAATAAAAATTAAAAATAAAATGTATATGAAAAAAGAAAATGCCTACAGCACCCGGTATTCCCAGGCGGTCACCCATCCAAGTACTAACCGGGCTCGACGTTGCTTAACTTCGGTGATCGGACGAGAACCGGTGTTTTCAACGTGATATGGCCGTAGAAGAAAGAGTCTGCTTCGTAAGCTCTTTATAGTTATACCATTTAATCGTAACGCCTA
>NW_008703624.1:15712-18025 GCF_000326865.2 Helobdella robusta | reverse complement strand
GTTTTTTTCAAAGGCGATATCAATGAATGGCGTCGTGGTTGAACATTAGGCGTTACGATTAAATGGTATAACTATAAAGGAGCTTACGAAGCAGACTCTTTCGTCTACGGCCATATCACGTTGAAAACACCGGTTCTCGTCCGATCACCGAAGTTAAGCAACGTCGAGCCCGGTTAGTACTTGGATGGGTGACCGCCTTGGAATACCGGGTGCTGTAGGCTTTTTTTTTTCAAATATATTTTATTTTTGTTCAACGGTTGGTGTCTGGTTGCATTGGTAATTCGTGGCCGCCGATTACTCTTGCTAAAAATTTCTTCACTTTTTTCTCGCCGTTTAAACATTTAAATAAAATAAAAAACAACCGTGTTAAGTTTTTCATCTTATTTTCATTATCGAGTTTTTTTCAAAGCGGTATCAACGAATGGCGTAGTGGTTGAACAATAGGCGTTACGATTAAATGGTAAACTATAATGGAGCTTACGAAGCAGACTCTTACGTCTACGGCCATATCACGTTGAAAACACCGGTTTTCGTCCGATCACTGTAAACATTTAAATTAAATAAAAAACAACCGTGTTAAGTTTTTCATCTTATTTTCATTATCGAGTTTTTTTCAAAGCGATATCAACGATTGGCGTCGTGGTTGAACAATAGGCGTTACGATAAAATGGTAAACTATAATGGAGCTTACGAAGCAGACTCTTTCGTCTACGGCCATATCACGTTGAAAACACCGGTTCTAGTCCGATCACCGAAGTTAAGCAACGTCGAGCCCGCTTAGTACTTGGATGGGTGACCGCCTGGGAATACCGGGTGCCGTAATCTTTTTCTTTTTTCATATATATTTTATTTGTAATCAAAAGTTGGTGTCTGGTTACATTCGTAATTCGTGGCCGCCGATTACTCTTGCTAAAAATTTTTTCACTTTTTTCTCGCCGTGTAAACATTTAAATAAAATAAAAAACAACCGTGTTAAGTTTTTCATCTTATTTTCATTATCGAGTTTTTTCAAAGCGGTATCAACGAATGGCGTCGTGGTTGAACAATAGGCGTTACGATTAAAAGGTAAACTATAATGGAGCTTACGAAGCAGACTCTTTCGTCTACGGCCATATCACGTTGAAAACACCGGTTTTCGTCCGATCACTGTAAACATTTAAATTAAAAGAAACAACCATGTTAAGTTTTTCATCTTATTTTCATTATCGAGTTTTTTTCAAAGCGATATCAATGAATGGCGTCGTGGTTGAACAATAGGAGTTACGAGTAAATGGTATGACTATAAAGGAGCTTACGAAGCAGACTCTTTCGTCTACGGCCATATCACGTTGAAAACACCGGTTCTCGTCCGATCACCGAAGTTAAGCAACGTCGAGCCCGGTTAGTACTTGGATGGGTGACCGCCTGGGAATACCGGGTGCTGTAGGCTTTTTCTTTTTTCATATATATTTTATTTTTAATCAACGGTTGGTGTCTGGTTGCTTTCGTAATTGGTGGCCGCCAATTACATTTGCTAAAAATTTTTTCACTTTTTTCTCGCCGTGTAAATATTTAAACCAAACGAAACAACCGTGTTAAGTTTTTCATCTAATTTTCATTATCAAGTTTTTTTCAAAGCGATATCAATGAATGGCGTCGTGGTTGAACAATAGGCTTTACGAGTAAATGGTATAACTATAAAGGAGCTTATGAAGCAGACTCTTTCGTCTACGGCCATATCACGTTGAAAACACCGGTTCTCGTCCGATCACCGAAGTTAAGCAACGTCGAGCCCGGTTAGTACTTGGATGGGTGACCGCCTGGGAATACCGGGTGCTGTAGGCTTTTTCTTTTTTCGTATAAATTTTATTTTTAATCAACTGGTTGCTTTCGTAATTCGTGGCCGCCAACTACTTTTCTAAAAATTTCTTCACTTTTTTCTCGCCGTGTAAAAATTTAAATAAAATAAAAAACAACCGTGTTAAGTTTTTCATCTTATTTTCATTATCGAGTTTTTTTCAAAGCGATATCAATGAATGGCGTCGTGGTTGAACAATAGGCGTTACGATTATATGGTAAAACTATAAAGGAGTTTACGAAGCAGACTCTATCGTCTACGGCCATATCACGTTGAAAACACCGGTTCTCGTCCGATCACCGAAGTTAAGCAACGTCGAGCCCGGTTAGTACTTGGATGGGTGACCGCCTGGAAATACCGGGTGCTGTAGGCTTTTTCTTTTTTCATATAAATTTTATTTTTAATCAACTGGTTGCTTTCGTAATTCGTGGCCGCCAATTACTTTTCTAAAAATTTCTTCACTTTTTTCTCGCCGT
>NW_008703624.1:12538-14487 GCF_000326865.2 Helobdella robusta | reverse complement strand
CATATAAATTTTATTTTTAATCAACTGGTTGCTTTCGTAATTCGTGGCCGCCAATTACTTTTCTAAAAATTTCTTCACTTTTTTCTCGCCGTGTAAATATTTAAACCAAACGAAACAACCGTGTTAAGTTTTTCATCTAATTTTCATTATCAAGTTTTTTTCAAAGCGATATCAATGAATGGCGTCGTGGTTGAACAATAGGAGTTACGAGTAAATGGTATAACTATAAAGGAGCTTACGAAGCAGACTCTTTCGTCTACGGCCATATCACGTTGAAAACACCGGTTCTCGTCCGATCACCGAAGTTAAGCAACGTCGAGCCCGGTTAGTACTTGGATGGGTGACCGCCTGGGAATACCGGGTGCTGTAGGCTTTTTCTTTTTTCATATATATTTTATTTTTAATCAACGGTTGGTGTCTGGTTGCTTTCGTAATTCGTGGCCGCCAATTACATTTGCTAAAAATTTTTTCACTTTTTTCTCGCCGTGTAAATATTTAAACCAAACGAAACAACCGTGTTAAGTTTTTCATCTAATTTTCATTATCAAGTTTTTTTCCAAAGCGATATCAATGAATGGCGTCGTGGTTGAACAATAGGCTTTACGAGTAAATGGTATAACTATAAAGGAGCTTATGAAGCAGACTCTTTCGTCTACGGCCATATCACGTTGAAAACACCGGTTCTCGTCCGATCACCGAAGTTAAGCAACGTCGAGCCCGGTTAGTACTTGGATGGGTGACCGCCTGGGAATACCGGGTGCTGTAGGCTTTTTCTTTTTTCGTATAAATTTTATTTTTAATCAACTGGTTGCTTTCGTAATTCGTGGCCGCCAACTACTTTTCTAAAAATTTCTTCACTTTTTTCTCGCCGTGTAAAAATTTAAATAAAATAAAAAACAACCGTGTTAAGTTTTTCATCTTATTTTCATTATCGAGTTTTTTTCAAAGCGATATCAATGAATGGCGTCGTGGTTGAACAATAGGCGTTACGATTATATGGTAAAACTATAAAGGAGTTTACGAAGCAGACTCTATCGTCTACGGCCATATCACGTTGAAAACACCGGTTCTCGTCCGATCACCGAAGTTAAGCAACGTCGAGCCCGGTTAGTACTTGGATGGGTGACCGCCTGGGAATACCGGGTGCTGTAGGCTTTTTCTTTTTTCATATAAATTTTATTTTTAATCAACTGGTTGCTTTCGTAATTCGTGGCCGCCAATTACTTTTCTAAAAATTTCTTCACTTTTTTTTCGCCGTGTAAATATTTAAACCAAACGAAACAACCGTGTTAAGTTTTTCATCTAATTTTCATTATCAAGTTTTTTTCAAAACGATATCAATGAATGGCGTCGTGGTTGAACAATAGGCGTTACGAGTAAATGGTATAATTATAAAGGAGCTTACGAAGCAGACTCTTTCGTCTACGGCCATATCACGTTGAAAACACCGGTTCTCGTCCGATCACCGAAGTTAAGCAACGTCGAGCCCGGTTAGTACTTGGATGGGTGACCGCCTGGGAATACCGGGTGCTGAAGGCTTTTTCTTTTTTCATATAGATTTTATTTTTTTTCAATGGTTGGTGTCTGGTTGCATTCGTAATTCCTGGCCGCCGATTACTTTTGCTAAAAATTTCTTCACTTTTTTCTCGCCGTGTAAACATTTAAATTAAAAGAAACAACCGTGTTAAGTATTTCATCTTATTTTCATTATCGAGATTTTTTCATAGCGATATCAATTGAATGGCGTCGTGGTTGAACAATAGGCGTTACGACTAAATGGTATAACTATAAAAAATAGCTTAAGAAGCAGACTCTTTCGTCTACCTCCATATCACGTTGAAAACACCGGTTCTTGTCCGATCACTGTAAACATTTAAATTAAAAGAAACAACCGTGTTAAGTTTTTCATCTAGTTTTCATTATCGAGTTTTTTTCAAGGCGATATCAAT
>NW_008703624.1:10559-12488 GCF_000326865.2 Helobdella robusta | reverse complement strand
TTTTCTTTTTATCACTGGTTGCTTTCGTAATTCGTGGCCGCCAATTACTTTTTCTAAAAATTTCATCACTTTTTCCTCGCCGTGTAAATATTTAAACCAAACGAAACAACCGTGTTAAGTTTTTAATCTAATTTTCATTATCAAGTTTTTTTCAAAGCGATATCAATGAATGGCGTCGTGGTTGAACAATAGGCGTTACGAGTAAATGGTATAACTATAAAGGAGCTTACGAAGCAGACTCTTTCGTCTACGGCCATATCACGTTGAAAACACCGGTTCTCGTCCGATCACCGAAGTTAAGCAACGTCGAGCCCGGTTAGTACTTGGATGGGTGACCGCCTGGGAATACCGGGTGCTGTAGGCTTTTTCTTTTTTCATATAAATTTTATTTTTAATCAACTGGTTGCATTCGTAATTCGTGGCCGCCAATTAATTTTCTAAAAATTTCTTCACTTTTTTCTTGCCGTGTAAATATTAAAACCAAACGAAACAACCGTGTTAAGTTTTTCATCTAATTTTCATTATCAAGTTTTTTTCAAAGCGATATCAATGAATGGCGTCGTGGTTGAACAATAGGCTTTACGAGTAAATGGTATAACTATAAAGAAGCTTACGAAGCAGACTCTTTCGTCTACGGCCATATCACGTTGAAAACACCGGTTTTCGTCCGATCACTGTAAACATTTAAATTAAAAGAAACAACCGTGTTAAGTTTTTCATCTTATTTTCATTATCAAGTTTTTTTCAAAGCGATATCAATGAATGGCGTCGTGGTTGAACAATAGGCGTTACGATTATATGGTAAAACTATAAAGGAGTTTACGAAGAAGACTCTTTCGTCTACGGCCATATCACGTTGAAAACACCGGTTCTCGTCCGATCACTGTAAACATTTAAATTAAAAGAAACAACCGTGTTAAGTTTTTCATCTAGTTTTCATTATCGAGTTTTTTTCAAGGCGATATCAATGAATGGTGTCGTGGTTGAACAATCGGCGTTACGATTAAATGGTATAAATATAAAGGAGCATACGAAGCAGACTCTTTCGTCTACGGCCATATCACGTTGAAAACACCGGTTTTCGTCCGATCTCTGTAAACATTTAAATTAAAAGAAACAACCGTGTTAAGTTTTTATCTTATTTTCATTATCGAGTTTTTTTCAAAGCGATATCAATGAATGGCGTCGTGGTTGAACAATAGGCGTTACGATTATATGGTAAAACTATAAAGGAGTTTAGGAAGCAGACTCTTTCGTCTACGGCCATATCACGTTGAAAACACCGGTTCTCGTCCGATCACCGAAGTTAAGCAACGTCGAGCCCGGTTAGTACTTGGATGGGTGACCGCCTGGGAATACCGGGTGCTGTAGGCTTTTTCTTTTTTCATATAAATTTTCTTTTTAATCAACTGGTTGCTTTCGTAATTCGTGGCCGCCAATTACTTTTCTAAAAATTTCTTCACTTTTTTCTCGCCGTGTAAATATTTAAACCAAACGAAACAACCGTGTTAAGTTTTTCATCTAATTTTCATTATCAAGTTTTTTTCAAAGCGATATCAATGAATGGCGTCGTGGTTGAACAATAGGAGTTACGAGTAAATGGTATAACTATAAAGGAGCTTACGAAGTAGACTCTTTCGTCTACGGCCATATCACGTTAAAAACACCGGTTCTCGTCCGATCACCGAAGTTAAGCAACGTCGTGCCCGGTTAGTACTTGGATGGGTGACCGCCTGGGAATACCGGGTGCTGTAGGCTTTTTCTTTTTTCATTTATATTTTATTTTTAATCAACGGTTGGTGTCTGGTTGCTTTCGTAATTCGTAGCCGCCAATTACATTTGGTAAAAATTTTTTCACTTTTTTCTCGCCGTGTAAATATTTAAACCAAACGAAACAACCGTGTTAAGTTTTTCATCTAATTTTCATTA
>NW_008703624.1:0-2854 GCF_000326865.2 Helobdella robusta | reverse complement strand
AAGTAGACTCTTTCGTCTACGGCCATATCACGTTAAAAACACCGGTTCTCGTCCGATCACCGAAGTTAAGCAACGTCGTGCCCGGTTAGTACTNGGATGGGTGACCGCCTGGGAATACCGGGTGCTGTAGGCTTTTTCTTTTCTCATTTATATTTTATTTTTAATCAACGGTTGATGTCTGGTTGCTTTCGTAATTCGTAGCCGCCAATTACATTTGGTAAAAATTTTTTCACTTTTTTCTCGCCGTGTAAATATTTAAACCAAACGAAACAACCGTGTTAAGTTTTTCATCTAATTTTCATTATCAAGTTTTTTTCAAAGCGATATCAATGAATGGCGTCGTGGTTGAACAATAGGCTTTACGAGTAAATGGTATAACTATAAAGGAGCTTATGAAGCAGACTCTTTCGTCTACGGCCATATCACGTTGAAAACACCGGTTTTCGTCCGATCACTGTAAACATTTAAATTTAAAGAAACAACCGTGTTAAGTTTTTCATCTTATTTTCATTATCGAGTTTTTTTTAAAGCGATATCAATGAATGGCGTCGTGGTTGAACAATAGGCGTTACGATTAAATGGTATAACTTTAAAGGAGCTTACGAAGCAGACTCTTTCGTCTACGGACATATCACGTTGAAATCACCGGTTCTCGTCCGATCACCGAAGTTAAGCAACGTCGAGCCCGGTTAGTACTTGGATGGGTGACCGCCTGGGAATACCGGGTGATGTAGGCTTTTTCTTTTTTCATATCTATTTTATTTTTAATCAACGGTTGGTGTCTGGTTGATTTCGTAATTCGTGGCCGCCAATTACATTTGCTAAAAATTTCTTCACTTTTTTTCGCCGTGTAAATATTTAAACCAAACGAAACAACCGTGTTAAGTTTTTCATCTTATTTTCATTATCGAGTTTTTTTCAAAGCGATATCAATGAATGGCGTCGTGGTTGAACAATAGGCGTTACGATTAAATGGTAAAACTATAAAGGAGTTTACGAAGCAGACTCTTTCGTCTACGGCCATATCACGTTGAAAACACCGGTTCTCGTCCGATCACCGAAGTTAAGCAACGTCGAGCCCGGTTAGTACTTGGATGGGTGACCGCCTGGGAATACCGGGTGCTGTAGGCTTTTTCTTTTTTCATATAAATTTTATTTTTAATCAACTGGTTGCTTTCGTAATTCGTGGCCGCCAATTACTTTTCTAAAAATTTCTTCACTTTTTTCTCGCCGTGTAAATATTTAAACCAAACGAAACAACCGTGTAAAGTTTTTCATCTAATTTTCATTATCAAGTTTTTTTCAAAGCGATATCAATGAATGGCGTCGTGGTTGAACAATAGGCGTTACGATTATATGGTAAAACTATAAAGGAGTTTACGAAGCAGACTCTTTCGTCTACGGCCATATCACGTTGAAAACACCGGTTCTCGTCCGATCACCGAAGCTAAGCAACGTCGAGCCCGGTTAGTACTTGGATGGGTGACCGCCTGGGAATACCGGGTGCTGTAGGCTTTTTCTTTTTTCATATATATTTTATTTTTAATCAACGGTTGGTGTCTGGTTGCTTTCGTAATTCGTGGCCGCCAATTACATTTGCTAAAAATTTTTTCACTTTTTTCTCGCAGTGTAAATATTTAAACCAAACGAAACAACCGTGTTAAGTTTTTCATCTAATTTTCATTATCAAATTTTTTTCAAAGCGAGATCAATGAATGGCGTCGTGGTTGAACAATAGGTTTTACGAGTAAATGGTATAACTATAAAGGAGCTTACGAAGCAGACTCTTTCGTCTACGGCCATATCACGTTGAAAACACCGGTTTCGTCCGATCACCGAAGTTAAGCAGCGTCGAGCCCGGTTAGTACTTGGATGGGTGACCGCCTGGGAATACCGGGTGCTGTAGGCTTTTTCTTTTTTCATATAGATTTTATTTTTATTCAACGGTTGGTGTCTGGTTGCATTCGTAATTCCTGGCCGCCGATTACTTTTGCTAAAAATTTTTTTACTTTTTTCTCGCCGTGTCAATATTTAAACCAAACGAAACAACCGTGTTAAGTTTTTCATATAATTTTCATTATCAAGTTTTTTTCAAAGCGATATCAATGAATGGCGTCGTGGTTGAACAATAGGCTTTACGAGTAAATGGTATAACTATAAAGGAGCTTACGAAGCAGACTCTTTCGTCTACGGCCATATCACGTTGAAATCACCGGTTTTCGTCCGATCACTGTAAACAGTTAAATTAAAAGAAACAACCGTGTTAAGTTTTTCATCTTATTTTCATTATCGAGTTTTTTTCAAAGCGATATCAATGAATGGCGTCGTGGTTGAACAATAGGCGTTACGATTATATGGTAAAACTATAAAGGAGTTTACGAAGCAGACTCTTTCGTCTACGGCCATATCACGTTGAAAACACCGGTTCTCGTCCGATCACCGAAGTTAAGCAACGTCGAGCCCGGTTAGTACTTGGATGGATGACTGCCTGGGAATACCGGGTGCTGTAGGCATTTTCTTTTTTCATATATATTTTATTTTTAATCAACTGGTTGCTTTCGTAATTCGTGGCCGCCAATTACTTTTCTAAAAATTTCTTCACTTTTTTCTCGCCGTGTAAAAATTTAAATAAAATAAAAAACAACCGTGTTAAGTTTTTCATCTTATTTTCGTTATCGAGTTTTTTTCAAAGCGGTACCAACGAAGGGCGTCGTGGTTGAACAATAGGCGTTACGATTAAATGGTAAACTATAATGGAGCTTACGAAGCAGACTCTTTCGTCTACGGCCATATCACGTTGAAAACACCGGTTCTCGTCCGATCACCGAAGTTAAGCAGCGTCGAGCCCGGTTGT
>NW_008703623.1:5366-6280 GCF_000326865.2 Helobdella robusta | reverse complement strand
ACCCGCCACAAGAAAAAATAATAAAAATTAAAATATTAAAAATAACAGTTATAAAAAATAATCACACAGAACAATCGTATTAAGATTAAAATACAGTCAACAACAACAACAACAACAAATAACAATAGCAACAACAATAATAATAACAACAACAACAAAAACACAAACAGGCAAACAACAAAACGTTCGGATAAATAACAGCTCCTTATTTGTAAGAAATTTTTCTCCAAGAACAAAGTAGAAAACCGCTTGTCTATCTATCTATCTATCTATCTATCTATCTATCTATCTATCTATCTATCTATCTATCTATCTATCTATCTATCTATCTATCTATCTATCTATCTATCTATCTATCTATCTATCTATCTATCTATCTATCTATCTATCTATCTATCTATCTATCTATCTATCTATCTATCTATCTATCTATCTATCTATCTATCTATCTATCTATCTATCTATCTATCTATCTATCTATCTATCTATCTATCTATCTATCTATCTATCTATCTATCTATCTATCTATCTATCTATCTATCTATCTATCTATCTATCTATCTATCTATCTATCTATCTATCTATCTATCTATCTATCTATCTATCTATCTATCTATCTATCTATCTATCTATCTATCTATCTATCTATCTATCTATCTATCTATCTATCTATCTATCTATCTATCTATCTATCTATCTATCTATCTATCTATCTATCTATCTATCTATCTATCTATCTATCTATCTATCTATCTATCTATCTATCTATCTATCTATCTATCTATCTATCTATCTATCTATCTATCTATCTATCTATCTATCTATCTATCTATCTATCTATCTATCTATCTATCTATCTATCTATCTATCTATCTATCTATCTATCTATCTATCTATCTATCTATCTATGTATG
>NW_008703623.1:0-1627 GCF_000326865.2 Helobdella robusta | reverse complement strand
CTGAAACAGCAATGAAATCAAGCAACAATCAAAGAACGTGCCGACAAACACGCAACCACCTACAAACAATTCATACATCAATCCATCTAATCAATTAACTTAACCCAGACCACTTGGTGCTGAATTATTTCAATTTAAACATCACCTTGTTAAGTACACACATGTAGGCATTTGTACACACGTCATACAATCAAACAAATCACATAGTACATAATGTGCACAGCGTACACACTCACGCGCACACTCCCTCGAATCTTTGCATTGCAGTTGAGCATACAATTGCTTCTATAATGCCTTTGATGTCTATAAATATGAACAACTGTATGGTTGGTTATATGCGAACATTATAGGATCACAAATCCTAACGATCAAAATAACGATCCTTATAAATAAAACACCACAAGCTACATTTGTGATTCTTCGACAAACGTTTATTTTGGGAAAAATTAATAGAAATTGAGAAATGAAAATATAACAATGGTTCTAGCACTTCATACATTAGAGTATTCATAACAATTGTTCTCCAAACAAAAAATATCGTACATAAAAAGGGTTTAACACTTATAAAAAAAATTTCTATCTTGAAATAAAAATGTCAGTAATAGCATCGCAGTTCATTTTAAACAACATGAAGATAACATGCCTAAATGCTCACATTAGGTAAGTTTCTAACTTCTTAAGTCCAATTCAGCTATTGGTGTGTATGCGTGTTCGTGTGTATGTGTGTGTGTTTGTGTATGTGTGTCTGTGTGTGTATGTAGTTTTGATTTATGGTTCGTTTTATGTTTTTATAATAGATGTCTTGATGGGTTTTTAATGATGCTGGTGCGTGTAAGATGTTAGTTAGGTGAGAGTGGGTTGTTTGTTATTTATGTAGTTGCTTCGTGTTTTGTTTTTGATTGCTCAAGTGATTAGCTTTGATAACAGTATTTTTAAAAATTTGAATAACAATAATAACATTCGAAAATATATTACTACTTATGCTACTTTTACTAATTCTACCACTACCACTACTGCTGCTAATACTGCTGCCACTACTGCTGCTACAAAAGAGCAACTACAAATTAATAATTTTTGTAATTTTTATCTCGAATTTATTTCTGAAAAGAAAATCATTTTTGTTTTTTTGTAATTGAAAAATTGAAAAGAATTAGCGCCGTCAGATGCGGTGAAAAAATATAACATGAGATAAGGCGTGCATTTGTAATTAGGTCAATGTAAAATGTATGTTTTTCTATTATTGTATTTTTGTTGTTGTTGTTATTGTGTTATTGTTGTTGTTGTGTTTTGTTACATTGTTTGCTATCAGGTGATTGTTGTTTCATTATTAATATTAGTTGCGTTGTTTCTCTGGCTGTTATTGATTTGAATAATTATAACATTTATGATGTTTATAAAACCGTGGTGAAAGGCCTCCTATTAAAAAAGACGTAGAAGAACCAAAGATACTTAGATCTGAAGTTTGTGAAGCTTTTTCCCAAATGAAATCAAATAAAGCGCCAGGTCTAGATGTGATATGGATATCAAACGAAAGATACCAATGGCGAAAGATGCATATTCTAGAATGAAAAACATCCTCACCAACTGTAAAATCAAAATATCCACAAAATAAAACTGTTAGGGTGTA
>NW_008703622.1:4849-6281 GCF_000326865.2 Helobdella robusta | reverse complement strand
ATAGCTACAAACACACGAACTGGTTTTTAAGACAGTGATTGTATCGAGCCATTGTTTATCTTAAAAAAAAACAGTGTTTGAAAATAGATTCATCGATTGATTGATTGACTAACAAACTGATTAAACATTTGTTTGATTTTACATCTGACTTTCATCAGTTACAATTACCAAGTTGGAATACAATTGGCAGAGGAGTTTAAACTGGAATTGCCCTGTCATATCTTTCCATTGCATGTAAGCTCTTATGAAAGCAATGACGTCACGCATCTATTATAATTGATGCATTATAATTGTTTACGGCATAAAAATACAGCACGATGACGTAATTGCTTCTAGGTCAACTGTAACGGGTTCGATATTAACTAAACACAACGACAGATATATTATTAATCCTCCTTTATTAAAACCTAACTAAATAATTATTCGAATAAACAAAATTAATGAAAATGCAACAATACAATACTCAATTTTACTAACGTCAACTCCGACCCAAGAGCCACATAAAGGAAAGAGAGCTAACTTATTTGCGTAGGCTATTTATAGGCATGCACGGTGCTCTCTCCTAGGTAAGCGCTTGTACTTTGGTCTAGTAATCGACCCACGAGACCATACGGCGCTCTCTCCTAGGTAAGCACACGTGCTTTGTGCTAGTACTTATTCCACGTGATCATGTAATAGAACAATTTCCATTACATACCTCCAACGCCTAGGAGGATGAATGTAACATTCATCACACTTACAAAAAAAAAAAACAATAATATTTCTTGACTTTTATATCCTGGAGAGAAAATCGGCAACGTTACGTGAACCCGGACGATAACAGAATTGTATATTATACTCTTGAAGGGCCAATATCCAACGTGTAAGCTTTGAACTTTTTGGTGTCGATTCCGTCAGGTATGTTAATGGATTATGGTCTGTAAAAATTTTGATTTTGGATAGGCAAATCCACGAGCGGAATTTCTGAAGAGCCCAAACTATCGCGTATGCTTCCTTTTCGATCGTGGACCATCGTTTTTGAACATCGGTCAGTTTGCGACTAGCAAACGCAATAGGTTTTTCTTTCTTGTCGTTGCCCCATTGAATTAAACAACAACCTACCGCACATTCGCTTGCATCTGTTATTAATCCAAACTCTCGTTGGTAATCTATGGTGTTCAATACGGTGGCATCCTTCAACTTCTGAATCATCAGATTTAATGCATTCTGATGGTTGGTGGACCATATTATTCGATTCGATGGTGATTTCTTAGTCAACTCGGTGATCGGGTGCATCGTTGCAGCCAGGTTGGGTAGGAATGTTTGAAAATAATTAAAAAATCCAATTAATTTTCGTACCTCTTTTGTAGTTTTTGGTGGTTGTAGCTGATCGAGTACCTGTATCTTTGATGGGTCTACCTCAATTTTTCCGGATCCCACTAGATGACCTAAG
>NW_008703622.1:2871-4049 GCF_000326865.2 Helobdella robusta | reverse complement strand
ATTTGCTTTTCATCTTCAAGGGTGCGAGCATAATGACCGAGTCGCCAACTTTGAAATGTTTGTCTTTCGTGCGAAGATTGTAATTACGTGTGTAACGCTGCTGTTCCTTCTCTGAATAGTATGCTGCATAATTCTTCGCCAATTCCAGATTGTTTTTAAGATTTTGGAGATATTCTGATCCTCGGCCAACATTTAAAGGAAATTCTCGTTCACCTGTCCAGTTTTCTTTCATCACTGTTAACGGGCCTCTCGGCAACGTTCCATACAATAATGTAAATGGACTTATATGGGTCGTGGCAGAAGGTCGTTCTCTCAAGCACCAAAGTACAAATGGTAATACTTTGTGCCAACTACGTGGATGATCTTGGGCAACCTTGTATATCATCGTCTTCAGGGTTCTGTTACATCTTTCAACAACGCCCGAAGCTTCTGGATGTTCGGGTGTGTTAAATCTAGGACAGCACCCCAACCGTTTCAACATCTCCTTTGTGAGTTGACTCGTGAAGTTTGTTCCGCAGTCAGAGCTGATTATTTTTGGAATGGAGTGTGTCATGAATATCTGTAATAAAACTTCACAAGTGGCCTTCGCACTCAACGATCTGAGAGGGTAGGCCATGGGCCAACGCGTGAATAAGTCCACTGCTACCAAAGCGTAATTATATTCCGGTTTAGGTCCTATTTCCGTGATCATCGGTCCAATGCAATCTATAACCAAATGACTGAATGGTAATTCGTCGTTTCGAGGTATCGGTGTGATGGGAACTTGTTGATCTCTTTTAATTGGTGCTCGGAGTTGACAAATCACACACGTTTTACAGTACTGTCGTATCTTTTCTGTCATATCTGGAAACCAGAAATTTAATCCGATACGATAACGCGTTGTCTTATACGCCATATGCCCTGCAAATGGGGCATCGTGTCCCAGATGTAATATGGTTTGGATTCTCGAAATTGGGAGACACAATTGTTTTACCTTATGTCCTAATATTTCTTCTCGATGATACAACAGACCCTCTTCTATGAAGAAGTTGTGTTTTCCGGTTTTAGCGTATTCCCAACACCTTTTTAATGATTCACACGCTAGTTGTTCTTCAAGGAGTGTTGATTTTTCAGCAACCGCGCTATCCCTACTTCCCGTCTCTTCTAAATCGGGTTTGACAACTTCCTGGTCTTCGTCG
>NW_008703622.1:0-1966 GCF_000326865.2 Helobdella robusta | reverse complement strand
AATCTTCCCGCAAGAAAAACAGGTTTGTTTGGGTGAAGCTGATTTGTTGTTGCTACTTCTATACATCTGGTGCTCATTTTCTCGAAATGATTGTATCTGATTGATACTCTCCGGCATACATGTATTGTCGCTCGAAACTTTCATGTTCATGGCAGTTTCATATTTGTCGATCGTTTGTGCCAACACGTCAGGACTCATCCAGGAAGCTGCTTGCTCTTGTGACAAAATAAATTCCAGAGTATGTCTTGATAGCAACTCTTTCATTCTATCTGCACATATCAATTTCATTGCATCTTCTAATCCCGTAATGTTACGGCTTTGAAAATAGTGGTTCAGCGTGCCGTATAATTTCGCCCCGAAACTCGTGTACGATTCGCTTTTCTGTCTTCTCAGGGCAAAGAATTCATCTCTCATTTTGTCGGGTTCAACCTGAACTCCTGCAGAATGAGTCTTTTAATTTCGCTATAATCCTTCAGACCGTCGGCGGAAATAGTATGTAACCACGTTTTGGCCTTTTCGTTCAAACTCATTATCAACAAATTGGCTTTAATTTCTCCGTCTACGTGATAGTTTCGAAAAATTTTCTCTACGTGTTCAAAGAATGCAGGAATATCTCTTGGCTCTAACGGACACGTTCCTATCAGATGTTTTAACGACTCCGCGAAAAATCGAGTCTGTTGCATTAGTTTTATCGTGTTATTATCCTCACTAGCATCATTGGCCACTCTTCGATTATTCATACCTTCTACCTCTAGTCGTCGAATTTCTAATTCTTGACTCTTAAGCCTGAATTCGGCTTCATCTTTTTCACGCTGTCTGGCCATCTCTGCTTCATCTCTTTCACGCTGTCTGGCCATCTCTGCTTCATCTCTTTCACGCTGTCTGGCCATCTCTGCTTCATCTCTTTCACGCTGTCTGGCCATCTCTGCTTCTTTGAGCTTATATTCCCTCTCATCTTTTTCTCTTTGTCTACCAATCTCCGCTTCTCGAAGCCTATACTCCATTTCTAACTGTTTCCTTTCGTATAAGGTCAATCCACCTTCAGCATCTTTCGACACAGCGCCCTCCGCCGCAACACTGCATGGAGAATCAGCGCTGTCCGCCAAAAAAAAACAATAATATTTCTTGACTTTTATATCCTGGAGAGAAAATCGGCAACGTTACGTGAACCCGGACGATAACAGAATTGTATATTATACTCTTGAAGGGCCAATATCCAACGTGTAAGCTTTGAACTTTTTGGTGTCGATTCCGTCAGGTATGTTAATGGATTATGGTCTGTAAAAATTTTGATTTTGGATAGGCAAATCGCTAGGTAAGCGCTTGTACTTTGGTCTAGTAATCGACCCACGTGACCATACGGCGCTCTCTCCTAGGTAAGCACACGTGCTTTGTGCTAGTACTTATTCCACGTGATCATGTAATAGAACAATTTCCATTACAAATGAAATTGAATATTATGATGAGGGCCGAAGTGTGAGCTTTGAAAGTTAGAGACGGGTCAAGAGTAACACCTAGCAGTTTAAAACTTTTTGATATAGACAGGTTTGATCCAACAATTCACATGTTGGAAGGCGGAAAATATTTCGTGTGTTGCTCTGGTGTACCGAAAAACATTATTTCAGGTTTTCGGGCATTTAGTTGAAGGAAATTATGGGAATGCCAGCCCTTTATTGATGAAACACAAGAGTTAAGTCTATTAAGTTGATAAGTGGTATTTTGGTGAGAAATTTCAGATACTTGTATCATCGGCATATTGATGGAAGGATAAGCCATAAAATTGTTAAAGATGTCACATAAGGGACTAGTATAAATAGTGAAGTATTAGTCCTAATACAGAGCCCTAAGGAACTCCGGTAGATAAACAAAAAACAGAAGAGACTTGTGTGCTAAGTTTGATAAATTGGGAGCGGTTGAAAGAAATGAATTGAACCATGACAGACGCTGTGTCAACCGATGCCAAACT
>NW_008703621.1:0-615 GCF_000326865.2 Helobdella robusta | reverse complement strand
ACACACACACGNTCACACACTACACGTACACACACACACATACACACTACACACTACACTTGTATGTGTGTACGTTTATGTGTGCATGCATACGTGTATGTAAGTATACTAAGTAAAAATTAAGTTGTCTTGCTTAGCTAGACCTAGGCAAGCAATCTATCAGCACAGCATCCTTATAAGTAAATGTAAAATTTTTTTTTATTCTTTAAAAATCAGAATCTGACAGACGCAGAGACTGTAACTGTAACAACATGCAAGGCAGTAAGTAGTACAAAATTAAACAATTAAGGTAGTAAAATAAATACAAAAAGTGAGGAAGAAAGATGTTAAAACATGAAAAATGAAATAAGTTAGAATAAAATGAATAATAACAAGTGGACAAGAGTGTGCGTGTGTTCATATGATTGATAGACACTAACTTATGCGTGTGTGTACTGTGTATATATGTGTATGTGTGTATATATATTTGATCGATACTTATCTGTGTTTGTGTGTGTGTGTGTGTGATTTTTTTTATATAGAGAGAGAGAATATGTTTTATCACAAAATTTGATGAAAAAATTCAAGATTTGTCTCCATAACTTTTAAAAATTAAATAAAAAATCAATAGCTGAT
>NW_008703620.1:5636-6284 GCF_000326865.2 Helobdella robusta | reverse complement strand
ACACACACACACACACACACACACATACATACATACATACATACATACATACATACATCCTGCATGCGTATTTTGTGCAGGCAGCAAAAGCGAAAATGGATCGATGTTGTGTTGTTGTATGTTCGGCCAATAAAAGGTGTCCTATTTGCAGCCCCTGTACATTCATAGGGTTCTTTTTACATGGATGTGTGTTTCTATTTAATGTCTTTGGTGTTGTCGTTGTTTTTCGCTTATTTATTTGTTCATGAATTGCATTTGATGTTGTTAATTTGTTGTTTCTAAAGTGTTGATGTTGTTGTTGTTGATGATGTTGTTATTGATGATGTTGTTGTTGTTGATGTTGTTGATGATGTTGTTGATGTTGTTATTAGCGTGATTTTAATGTGGTTCACAGTATGCAAATATAGCGCTATTTACACAAAAATGAACCGATAATACTTAATTGATACAACATATTTGTATCAATATTCATATAAAGAAAAAACTATGATAAGATAAAACCAATGGCAAATTAATAATAATAATAATAACAATAATAATAATCACTGTTTTAACAGTAGTACTGGCAGCTGCTGCTGTCGCGATAGTACTTGTAGTAGTAGTAGTAGTAGTAGTAGTAGTAGTAGTAGTAGTAGTAGTAGTAGTAGT
>NW_008703620.1:0-914 GCF_000326865.2 Helobdella robusta | reverse complement strand
GATCTTATTACCACCAGCAGCATCTGGCGGATGAATGTTTGAAAATCATTTGAAAAATTTAAAAATCACCTGGCGAAGTAATCTTAAAAATTATATGAGAAATAAATTTTTTTACATAAAAACGATCGTTTTTTTCAAAATTTTAATATAAATTGTCTTTTTTTTATAAAAATAACCTTTTATTAAATGAAAAACTAAACAAATAAATTTTATCAAAAAATGGAAATAACTGAATGAATTCACAACCTGCTTCAAAACATTCCCTAACGAGACACTAGCAGAGCTAAAAAAACTACCACTACTGCTATTACATTAACAATGATATCAACAAGAAACAGAGGGGTAGCATTAATACGGTGACAGCAACAACTACAACAATAACAACAACAAAATCAACAACAAAAAAATCAACAACAACAACACCAACAGCAGCAACAGCAACAACAACAACAGCGTAATACAATATTATTTAACGGCTTTCAATTCTCAGCGCAGCAACAAATCAAAATTGGTCTAAGTATAAAGATACACCCTCCATACATAAAAAAAAAATTCTTATCGTGAAGGGAGTTTATTAATGTGGAATTTTTTATGATCTTTAAAATTAATGAAAATAAAATTGAAATAATATTAAATGACTCACAGACATATGCACAAGCATTCAATAGTAATAATGATAGTATTTAATAATAGTATTCAATAGTAATAACTAAACCAAATTATGACAAATTAAACTTTAAAAATGTGTGACTTAGTTAAAAAATTGCTTCCAAAATGAATAAATTAAATTTCAATATACATTACACACCTTTGATACAAACGAACCGATGATAACAATAATAACATCAATTTACAACTACACCAACAACGAAAATGACGTCATCAACATTTAAACAACAATGACGTCATCAACA
>NW_008703619.1:4527-6283 GCF_000326865.2 Helobdella robusta | reverse complement strand
GTGTGTGTGTGTGTTTGTGTTTGTGTGTGTATGTGTGTGTATGTATGTTTCTATATGTAAACATCTTAGAGCTATTGAGATAATCTGCTCACAACTGGGCTTTTTTAATAGTTTCTCTTGTCTTGATGCAATCAATCATCTTGATATTATATTGTAAGTTTTTTTGAACATCTTCAATAGTTTTTTATTCTCTTTTTCTCTTTCTCTCTTTCTCTCTCTCTCTCTCTCTTTCTCTCTCTCTCTCTCTCTCTCTCTCTCTCTCTATCCCTTCTTTGTTTCTTCTTCTCTGTAATATACACTTTCTCTTACTTCCATTCATTTCTTTTTCATTCTTCTATCATTTTTCCATGATAACTCTGTCAGAATTTTTCAAACGTTCGACTTAACTGACTGAACTTGAAGCAATGGAATGAAGATTGGAAACGTCGTGGCAGACAAATTATTTAGTGATTTATTTGTCCAATTGTTGGTATGTCCCGACGGTTTTAATTTCACACATACACATTCTACACGCACACACGCACGCACCACACATACACACACGTATACATACATAAATAATACATATATATATATACTTCTGGTTTTTTACTATTTAAAACAGGACATCCCATTTATTAATGATCTCCCAGTAAGTCACATACAGTATATATTTATGTGTACGTGCGTGCATGTGTGTGTACAAATGTAATACTGGTGGGCGAGGGCACTAACTCTAAATGTATTGGTATCCGTGTGTGTGTGTTTGTGTTTGTGTTTTTGTGTGTGTTTGTATATGTGTGTGTGTTATACATACATCTATATATATATATATATATATATATATACATATATATATATATATATACATTTATACACCTCTACCAATATCATCTGAAGCGTGCCTAGCTTATATAAGCAATCCGAACGAATGAAGAGGCAATGATCTGATATACAAAAAGTTGTTTTATTCTTTCCATTGCTCTAAATTATCGGCACAATTATACTCTTGATTGCAAGTTTTTTTTTCCATTAAGTAATTATATTTAATTAATTAATCGGTTAATTAATCAATAAGTTAATTAATTAATCGGTTAATTAATCAATAAGTTAATTAACTCTTTGATTCGTTCAATTTTTTGCTATTAATTAGTTCATCTACACTGTCGGTTATTCATTTATTTATTGCACCCTTTGATGGACAGTTTTTTTCTTGCTAGTTCGTTCTTATCTTACTTCGTTTCTATGTTTTCATGGTGTGTTTCTTCATAGTTTAAGGTGTATATTAGTAAATGGAATACGTGATCAATTAATTAGCTTATCAATTTTATCAATTAGTCATTTAATTAGGTTATTAATTTAATGAATATTTAATTTTAGGATCGATTAAGTTATTTGTTTGTTTGTTTGTCTTATAAACTAATTTTTAATAAATTCACGATTTTATTATTTATGAAAATATTTGGAAAGATTAGATTACAATACCTCGATAACACAGAATTACATTTACTAATTCTTTCATTTTTTTGTGCGCTTTGCCTATTTGTTTCAGATAAAAAGCCTAAAAATAACGACAACCACAAAAACCACAACAACGACAGCCACAACGAAGGCAGCTGCAACAACGACAGCCACAACAACAATGATTACGACAACAACCACAGCATTGACATCAACAACAACAACAACAGCCACAACAATGTTTCTCGATTGATTTCCACGTTGTCAATCAACGACCACAAACAGCCACGAATACTGCCTCAGCCGCTACACCAGT
>NW_008703619.1:0-803 GCF_000326865.2 Helobdella robusta | reverse complement strand
GTTCGATGATGAGAATGATGAGGATGATGAGGATGATGAGAATGATGAGGATGATGAGAATGATGAGGATGATGAGAATGATGAGGATGATGAGAATGATGAGGATGATGAGGATGATGAGAATGATGAGGATGATGAGGATGATGAGGATGATGAGGATGATGAGAATGATGAGGATGATGAGGATGAAGAAGTGACGACGACGATGTTATGACAGCTTTGTGATGAGAACGATGTTGACTTAGTTAATGCAGTGACAGAAAATAACTATTACATTCACTAAAACGCAATTAATATTCCTACTACTCCAGGAATCCAACAGTTCCATATAGCATTGCCGTACAGTGGAACCTACGGTGACGACGATGATATTGGTGATGATAGCCACCAACATCGTGACAACCGTAACGATGACTTAATAAGTGACGTAATCTATAGGAAGGATCCAATGGAATTCGACAGTAATGTGTTGGTGTTTTTTTTCATTGTGTGTGTGTATGTATGTATGTATGTGCGATTTATGGGTCCATTTCAGAGTTTTTGTCTGTGTGCTGTGTGTGTGTTTGTGTGCGTGTGTGTGTGTGTGTGTGTGTGTGTGTGGGTGGGTGTGTATATGTGTGTGTATACGTATGTCTGCATGCTCTCCTTAAACTGTAGATGTTGATGATTTTTGATTAATTCAGTTTGAATTTAATTATTTTACATAATTCCAACCCAATTTAAAGTTTATTTTTCATGTGCTTATACGTGCGAAGTGAATGCAGCGTTTTACGCTACGCTAGCCATCCGGAAAATTTTAAATG
>NW_008703618.1:242259-276078 GCF_000326865.2 Helobdella robusta | reverse complement strand
CTTATTACAGCAGTTTTCCAAACGCTATCAAATTATAACCAATATTCATATCAAAATAACAAGAATGAAAAGAAATGAACTATAATAAAAGTGGTATGTCTTCAATTGTCTTTTAAATTCAGCAATGTTCATTCCACGCATTCTGAGGGCTGGCGGCAAGCCGTTCCATACGACAGGGCCTGACACAGCAAAATCACGTGATCCAATAATTAACTGACTAAGAGGAACCACAACAATGTTTGAATCGTCAGACCTCAGACGCACACCAGATGCAGCCGGCGTTTATAATTTCAGTTTATTTAATAAATATTTTGAAGCCAGACCGTTTGGTGATTTCAAAACTGTGACAGAGATTTTAAAAACAACTCTTTTATTTATGGGCAACTAGTGCAAATAATTCAAAATTGGTGTAGCATGTTCATACCATCGACATCCTGCCACAATCAAGGCAGTACGGTTTTGAATCCATTGCAGAATTTTGATAGATTTGGCCGGGAGTCCATTAAACAAACCATTACAATAATCGACACGTGAGTGCACCAACGCATGCGCCAGAGTCTGCATTGCGTCTTTATCAAGTGATTCTCGAATTTGTTTCATTCTTCTAATCTGTGCCAAGCATGATATAGAGATCTTTTTTAAATGAGATTTCATTGTTAGGTTCAAATCAATTATAAAGCCTAGGTTCGACACCGCTTCACAGAAATCTATTTTTTTATCATTCATAACAATGGAATTTATACCCAAGTCTGCCAGGTACCAATAGGAAGAAATTTTGTTTTACCTTGGTTAAGCTTCATTTCATTTCTCGACATCCACAGATTAACCTCCGCCATACATTCAATGAATATCGTAATCTCGTCTTGAAATAACTTCGGTTTACTCCGATAACATAATTTGAATGTCGTCTGCATATGCATGGCTTTTAAAATCATAAGAATCAATTATCTTCAGCACATCAGATATATAAAGCAGAAGTAATAAAGAACCCAAAACAGATCCCTGCGGCACACCAGAGAGAACATCTGCATAACAACAAACCATAAAGCACTCCAAATCTTAGAAGCGCTTCACATACAAGAAAATCAACCATCAATAAACAAACCAATAAAATCTAACTACCTTCTCCCATCCCAATCATTCAACCTGCCACAACAAACACAAAGCGACACCAACTAAGAGCTGAAACAAAGAAATTTACGATATCCCCTTATAACTAAAGGCCATTGTTAAAAACTCATTATGTTCTAAACACTTCGTTAAAACTAACTTTACTTCAATCAACTTTAGTGTAACACTTTATTTTTATCTGTAAATAGGAAACTAATTTTTCGTAATCTATCCTTGGAGATGATGCACTGATATCGAATGTAGGGAAAACTAAAGGCTTATAAAATAACTTGGAAATTTAATTCATGATTTTGATTACGAAAACAAGAAACTTATTAGAAAATTTGAAAACTTGAACAAGAAAATAAACAATCTGGTAAATTCGATCGAGTTCAACAAAATATGTGTTCAAGAAAACATACTGCCCATCTATATATTTATACAAATATACAAACATATATATATATTTTTTTATTTATTTATATATATATATATATCTGTATATATCTGTATCTGTGTTTGTAAATTTAATATAAAAAACTGTGCTGCTTTTTTCCAGGCAAGCCACCTTCATCATCATCACAAGATCCTTTGTTATCAGCAACATTAGCTGCATCATTGCCGTCAAGTAAATCATTATTTGAAATCGGCGACGAAGTAATCGTTTGCGTTGACGTTGAAAAATTGAAGGCCATGCAAGTAAATCACGGAGGTTTTAATAATAAAATGGATAAGGTTGGTTGGCTAATATTGGTTCGTTGGTGTGTTGGTCGGTTGGTTGGCTGGCTGGTTGGTTGGTTGGTTAGTTGGTTGGTTAGTTGATTGGTTGGTTGGTTAGTTGGTAGGAAAGTTGGTTGGTTGATAGGTTTAATTGGTTGGTTGGTTAAGTGGTTAATTGGTTGGTAGGTTAATTGATTGGTAGGTTAATTGGTTAACAGGTTAATTGGTTGTTTGGCTGTTCGAGGCATTGTTTAATTAATTTATTTTTGCTGTTTGGATGGTCTACTGATTAATTGAGCGGTTAATTAGGATTCTTTATTGTTGTATTTTGTCAAGCGTACAATCATTTAATCATTCACTATCCATTTGCGTTAGTTTAATTCACTTGCTTTCTACCAATCAGTCACCAAAACATTCAATCAATCAATCACTGAATGCAATCACCACGAAAAACAAAATACGGCAGTACTTGAAGGAGGTTGGCAGGGTGTACCGGCTGACCCAGAATGCTGACGTCAGGGTCCAATACCCCAACTGTGCCAATAGGTGGACTATCAACCCGTGTGCCCTTGCTAATGTTCGTGGCACTAGGATCTTGGCGTTGTTCATGATGATGATGATGTTGTTTGTGATGATGATGGTGTTGGTGGTGATGATAATGATGAGGATGTTTATGATGGTAATGATGAGGATGTTGATGGTGGTGATGGTGTATGATTGCTTGCTTACTGTGATGATGATGATAATAAATAATATGGGAATTGTGCTGATGATGATTGCAGGATGAAAAAAATTTTTTTTATTCCATCAATCAGTTGACTAAAAACCTTCCATCATCGACAACATCGTCAGCAACAACAACATTATCAGCAACAACAGCACCGACGACTACAACATCAGCTGCCATTTTTCCAATCAACAAAGTGACAATCCAGCCTTCCACAAATACAACAAGTAAAAATTATTAATTTTGCAATGAATTTTGTGACGATGATGACGACAACTGTGGTGGTATTGCGGTTTGCAATAACGTTTTAGACAAGACTGATAATCGTGATGAGATATGAAATCATTAGAGCAAATGACATCATGGACACCAACGTTATCACCATTACCAGCCATCATTACATTCACACATTGAAAACAGGTGGTAATAAACATAATGATGACGATGCTTCTCTAGAAATATCACATGCAAGTGGGGCAACTTGCAAAGGAAAAAATGATGAAGAAATTACGAACCACTTTGCAACAACAACAACAACTCCATCATTGACAGCAACAACAACAACTACATCAACAACTCCATCATTGACAGCAACAACAACATCAACAACTCCATCATTGCCAGCAACAACAACAACATCAACAACTTTATCATTGACAGCAACAACAACAACAATATCAACAGCTCCATCATTGACAACAACGACAACAAATTCACCACCAGTCACCACAGCCTCATCACAGCGACTCTCGCTAACTTCACCATCCTCATCATCGTTATTGCCTTCGCCATCTTCACCGGGATTTTTTGAATTGAAAAAAAATATGTTCAGAGATGTGGCATCGAAGAATAATGAAGCTGTCGTTCAGGTGCTCCTACTACATCCTGAATGGGTTGGTGGGTTGGTTGGTGGATTGGTTGGTTGGTTGTACTAATGGATAGAAGGTTTGAGGATTGGTTGGTTGGTTGGTTGGTTGATTGATTGATTGGTCGGTCGGTCGGTTGGTTGGTTGATTGATTGGTTAATTAGTTGGTTGGTTGGTTGGTTGGTTGGCTGGTTGGGTGAACGGATAGATGGATGGATGGATGGTTGGTTGAGTTGAGTGTTTGATTGTGTGATTTGAAAGAATGGTTGTTTCTAAGGTTTATAAATTGAATGTATTTTGTTAACTGGCATGCTGACCTCTCCAATCATCCAACCATCCTTCAGGCGAATGTTGCATTGAATGGCAAAACGTTGGCCCAAACAGCAGCTTATGTTGGCAACCCACTCATCCTTAAACTGCTGGTGACCAAATTTGCAGCTGACCCCAACGTGAAAGATGATGATGGCGATACTGCACTCCATTTCGCCGTTATTAAGTTAGTGCTGTTGTTGTTGGACCTCCTCGTAATGGTAAAGGTTGTAAATGCTAGACTGTGATTGAAGGAGTTTATAGTCGTTTGTTTGAACTGAATCATCTGCAGTAATCAGCCTGAGTGCGTGGAAGTTCTGCTTTCCTTAAAGTCAAACAGTGTCACTCAGCGTATCCAAGTTTGCAACGTCAATGCTTTAAACAAGGCTCACTGCACGGCATTGCATGTTGCAGCTGAAAAGCATCACGTGGAATGTGTCAGAAATCTCCTTGCCGATGATGGCTGTGACGTCAATCTGCAGGTTAGTTGGCCTCGTTTGCTGTTGTCTCGGTGGTTCGGAAATGATTTCGCGTGTCGTTGGTTCGGTAACGTTGCTCTACAAAAACGAAGCAACGCATCATCACCGATTCTGCGATTGTCTGGAGGGTGCTTCAAATTGGTTTTGCATGTTTTCACTCAACTCCGATGTCTCAAATTTGTTTGGTTATTAACAGGTTTATTTGATCGTGTCACAAATTAGAGGTTCAACTTTTAAAATATTGTAATATACATTTTTTATTCTTTTTTTGCATTAATAAATTGTGTGCCTTTATTCTAGAAAATGGTTTCAGTTGGTAATTATTTTTGCCTTTTACAACTTTGCGAACAAGGGGCTTTTTATTTTCTCTATACACGCATCATAAAAGTTGAAAAAATTTAGAAAAAGCCTTGCTAATTGTCAACTATCATAATGTTATTAAACGATCGTGTGCGAACATTATGTTTGCATAAAGTACTGCGACTTATAAAATGTTTAGTCTCCTGTTGATAGCTGATCAAATCATTGAGGTAATTAAACTTTGTATGTGCTGATAATGTTAGTACATGTTATACATACGAAACACAACACACGACAACAAACAACACACGCACGCGCGCACACACACACATGCACGCACACACACACACACACACACATACAGGACAGATATGGAGACACAGCGTTGCACGATGCCATAACTCAATTCGACGATTGCATTGTTGACATTTTATTGAAGAGGACGTCGACCAGGTACGATGTTGTCAACCACCGCGGATTCAACTGCCTCCATCATGCTGCTCTCAAGGGCAATGCTACGTGCGTGCTTTCGGTTTCTTAATTTTTTATCGTTATTGTTGTTTTTGTAGTTACTGTTCTTGTTGTTTTTATTATTTTTGATGTTGTTGTTTTTGGTGGTGGTTTCTTTAGCATCTCCCCACGTCAACACTCCTCCTCTTGCCAGAGGATCGAGTCCATGTAGATTGAAAAATGAATGACAACCTGATAGGACTATATCTGATGGATGGATGGATGGATGGATAGAAGGATAGATAGAAGGATGGATAGAAGGATGGATGGATGGATAGATAGAAGGATGGATAGAAGGATGGATGGAAGGATGGATGGATGGATGGATAGATAGAAGGATGGATAGATAGAAGGATGGATAGAAGGATGGATGGATGGAGGGATGGATGGAGGGATGGATGGATGGATGGACCTACCTCATTCAATGTAATCTTCCACAAATTTTTGACATGCTGGGTAAATGAAGTAATCTGTGAGATGGTGAATCCATATTTTATTCATTTCTTGATTAGTCCCTCAGTCCATTCACACATTATTTTCACTCCCAAGGAATTAGCTGTAAGGTTTTACGAAATGTTTGGTCAACATCGTCATCATCATCACCACCGTCATCATTACCATCCTCATTCTCATCATCACCACCATCGTCATCATCCTCATCATCGTCGTCGTCGTCGTCGTCATCATCATCATCACCATCATTTCTCATAATCATGATCACTCAGAGCGATTGAAAAAATAATAGAGAGATGGAATGACTCGGCGGATGAATGCAAGCAGGATGGCTTCACGCCGCTGCACATAGCTGCATTCAATGGACACCTGCCAGCAGTTAAAGTCCTCGTTGAAAAGGTGACGCTGTGGTGTGGTCTGCATGTTTGCTTGGACGTGGCATCGCCAGTAGCCACTGTAGGAACGTGGTTCCACATTTGTATATATGGGCGGCGCGATGGTTTAATGGTTAAGGTGCCTGGCATTGTTGATGCAGTGTCCAGGTTCGAATGCTAAAAGATCCCCGCCTATCACATGCAAAAGTGTGTGATGCGTTGATTTTGCGTTGCGTTGTCTTTGTTGTGATAATGATAATGCGCCTCAGTCGCTTGCCGTGGCGCTATATAAAATGACATTATTATTATGTATGTAGTAATGGCAGTAGTCATTGTAGCTTTTGTATTTATGTAGTAAGGTAGTAGTGGTTTTGGTAGTTTTTATGTTTACGTGGTTGTGTTGAGTTAGGTTCACCGTGGATCAGGAACATCATCATTATCAGTAACATCACCATCATCACTATCATCACCATCGCTAACACCATCGTCATCATGACCAGGGAAAGGTCAACATTCAGCATAAGACCAGAAGTGACCACACCGCCCTCCACATCGCAATCACCTACGCATTCGCCAACGTTGTTGAGTACTTGGTCATGAAAGGTCAGTGGTGATGATGGTGGTGGTGGTGGTGAATAAATGATGATGATGATGATGATGGTGGTGAGTGATGATGATGGTGATGAGTGAGTGATGATGATGATGGTGAGTGAGTGATGATGATGATGGTGAGTGAGTGATGATGATGATGGTGAGTGATGATGATGGTGGTGGTGGTGGTGAATAAGTAATGATGATGATGATGGTGGCGGTGAATAAGTACTGATGACAACTAATAAGTGACAGTAGAAACGAGGTTGATGATGATATAGCTGACTGAGCTAAGATATTCAGGATGATGATGTTGGTAGAAAGGTTGATAACTGGATGGTACCTGCTGTTGCGGTCGTGAAAATAAAATGCTTCCCATCATGGCGCACTGCAGAAGCCGAATTGGATAACAACACGAACAATCCCGACAACAACATCAACAACGGTGCCGACATGAACAACAACAACGCAAACAACAACCCCATTAACACACATAGAAGAAGACAACGACAGCCTCATAAGATGTTGGTTAATTTAGCTCTATCCAATGCTACGCCTCCGAAATTTCTAGACGAAGCACCGTCCATCTCAAAGGTGACTCATAATTACATTATTAACGTCATTATTGTTGCTGCTGACATTCACATTAAAACTGCTGTTTTCAACGGTAGCATCAAAAAAAAAAAAAAAAAAACTTTGACACTTCATTTGATTCTTCCATAGGTTCATCGAGACATCACGGCACTATCCTCTGTTATGGGGGCCTCATCGTCGTTGTCGTCGTCGTCATCATTGCCAGTAAACTTGGCTACGGCTTGTTTTCTTATTCAACATGGCTACCACTACAGAGAAAAAGATGGTCATCATCATCGTGATCTTCATCATCATCTTCCTCGTCATCTTAATCGTAATAACATTGGTGTTAATGGTGTTGGTGGGGAAGGTAACGAAAATTATACCAAAACAGATGATGATGATGATGATGATGATGATGGTGATGATGAGGATGAGGATGATATTGTAAATAGGATTCTCAAATCATATAAAAACAGCAGTGACTTTTGCACCAAAAGGAAAGATGTAATGAAGGATCTTCGTACTGTCTTCGACGATAATAACAATAATAATAATAACATCAATATTAGCAACAACATCAATACTAGCAACATTAATGCTTACAACAACAGCATTAACAATAACAACAACATCACTATTAGCAACAACAACAACAACATCACTATTAGCAACAACAACAACATTAGTAACAACACCAATACTAACAGTAACAACGTTACTAACAACAACAACATTAATAACAATAACAACTTTAGCAACAACATCAATATTAACGACAACAACAACAAATTCAAAAATATGAACATTAATGACATTAACAACAACAACAACGACAACAACAACATCGTTAATAATGACATTAACTCTAGCGACTTTAGAGACAGCAGTGAAACTTACAATATTGTTGCTGGCAGTAACTGCAGTCGAACAGAGGCTGCAAATGGTATTGATTGCAAGAGCAGCAGTAGCGACATGAACCACAACAACTTCAACGACAGCAACAACTCTATAGAATGCTGCATATGTTCAGACAACATGGCCACAGTGAGATTCGAACCCTGCGGCCACGTCATCGTCTGCTCTCAGTGCTGCATTCCTGTTAAAAAATGCCTACAATGTAAAGTTCTTATAACTGGGAAGCTGACGTCTGGCGAGTATTTTTTCATTTGCTCTTTGTGGATGTTGTTGTGGCTTTTATTTATAAATGATGGGAAACATGGATGAATCGTCGTGTAAGTATTTTAAATTCAGTTTTTATTTGTATGAAGAGGCTTGTTCTTGGTCTGGCTTGTGCGCGTTACAATTCCATTTCTTTTTTTCAGAGGGCGCTTCTATGGCGAGTTTGGCTGATAAAGAAGATGAATCCAGAGTAATTTTTTGTTTTCTCATTTGAACTGTTGAATCGAGAAAGATAATTTATATTTATTTAATTAATTAGTTTGAAAACGTTTCCTCAATTGAATATGCATGTATGTCTTCGCAAATGTGAAAATATATTCTCGCCCAGTTGTGTTCCATATGCCTGGAGCAGAAGTGGGACCAGGTCTTCCAGTGCGGGCACACGGCCTGTGGAGCCTGCAGCAGATCCATCAGCGTCTGCCACATGTGTAGGAAGAAGATCGTGCTGAGAACAAACGTTTTCCTATCCTGAGGTCGTGCTGGAAGGATGGAATGGTGCTGAGTGGGATGATATTGGCTGTGAAAATGTCCACATGATGATGTTGAACCTGATGATGTTGGATTCAATGATTTTGAATGTGAGGGTGCTGATAGGATATATCTGGCTGGATGACAAGAATGTAGATAGGTGGGAACTGATGTAATTTTATTATCGTATGAGTTGGTGATGCGGGTTATTAATTTAATATTATTGTCGACCGTCTTTATGTGTAGAAGTTACCAATAAAATAGGTCTGTTACACTTTGCCAAAGTTCATTGACAAAACAGCATGTATGAGTATATGCTGAGCGACGCATCTCACACAGTTCATGTGATAGGCCTGGATCCTTTTGTCATATTCGAACTCGGTCAGTGCGTAACAGGACCAGGCGACCTTAACCACTAGGCCATTACACTGCCAATATCTAATATGAAGCCATTAACTTTATTAAGCAGTCATGTTTGTGGAGGTAATGATGATGATGATGATGATGATGATGATGATGATGATAAACGAAATTAAAAGGATGATGGTTGTGATAATGATAGTGATGTTGTTGCTTATACGTTGTTGATGTTGACGATGAAGATGACTTCTCTTATGAAACAGATGCTGATGAATGATTAATATGATTAACGATTAAATGGTATCTAGGCTTAACTAAGCGATCTTAAAAATATTATTTTAAAATAAATAGCATGATATTTACGCTTTTTCAATGACATTCAATTTAGAACTCTATGACTAATTAAAATTACATGAAACAAACTATGTTTACAATTTGCCAGCATCACACCACCTCACCAGACAAGCTACATTTTAGCGACATTTTTTACCATTTCCAAGATCGCTATTATGATGTCGGTTGGACAATTCAATGTTAAACTTACGCTGCTTGTACAACATGATCATCTACATTTCTTGCATTGTTGTTTTTCGAATTATTTATCATTTAAATTTAATAATGTTCTGTAATGTTTAATTTTTTCAAACTTGTATTTCCTCTTTGACATATATAATATACATTTTATTTTATAAAAACAAAAATCTCTCTTTTTTATGTTTATCAATTAATTTTAACAACATTCAAGTAATCGCTGTCAGTATTCGGATTGGAAGATATCTGTATAATTGACCAGGCAAAAAGTGACGGACGCGCCGACGAAGGACCCCACTTGAGTGGCCACCCCGAAAAACAACAGCCACTGTCTGCCTTGCATCCTTGACACGATTGTTGCTATTGTCACTTTAGTATAAGAGAGGATGGCGATGAGGACAACTTGTGTAGCCACCTGAAAGAAATTAAGGGGTTGCTTAAAGTTAATAACTGGGAGAGTGGCGAAATGGTATCTAGGCTTGACTAAGCGATCTTAAAAATATTATTTTAAAATAAATAGCATGATATCTACGCTTTTTCAATGACATTCAATTTAGAACTCTATGACTAATTAAAATTACATTAAACAAACTATGTTTACAATTTGCCAGCATCACACCAACTCACCAGACAAGCGATTCCAATGCTGGTTTTTTTCAATGGTGGGTTTGGGCTGAGACACGCCAGAGCGATCTGAAAGGCAGCGAGGACACTACCGAAGAGGGTGAGGACAACCACGATCCAGAATTTATTCACGTGAATGAAGAGAGCTGCAAAACAAGCTAATGGGTTTACGAGAACAGACAACTTGACGTGCAGATTATAAGCTAGCGACCCATACGGTTGAGCAGAATATGTTTGTAAGGATGGTAAAACCCCGTTCGTAAGACTATTTATCCAAGCGGTCATCAGCAAAAAACCAATCCCAAACTTGTCAGTTTGTTTTAAATTTTCGTAATCATGTACTGTTGAGTTTGGGATTGATTGTTGACTTGTAGGCATTGAGGATTTGTTTTTTACGTTTATTTCTTTTGTTTTATTGTCCATTTGTTCAAACGATTCTAATGCGTAGTTTTTCATCTCCTCTGAATACTTGTTTGCGGTTATTTCTTTGATTTCATTGACTTTATGTTCAAATGATTTAGAAGCGTAGTTTTTCATCTCTTCTGCACACACCATACTGTTCTCATCTTTATCCAATGTTGGAACATTTTGTTTGGTTTTCCGAATTCGTTTAAAATATGGTAAAAAATGAATGAGCAAAAATGACATTAAAGATATTGATAATAAAATTGCAATTAATAAAAAATATATAGATACTGAAAATCTTTCTTTGACGTAATCATTTTCTTTTTTAGGCGGAGTTGTACCATTTTGTGAAGAATCGTTAAGAAGAAAAAATAATTCTATTTGGTTAATATTTGAGGATTTAGGAACATAATTATTTACGACTGGATTTTCAGAAACATTTTGTTCCACAGTTATTTGAGCCAATCCAATTATGGCGGGTATCAGACCACTCATGCCTTCCCCGACGAACGTAGCCGTCATGTATTGAGAATCGAATGTTGACATATAAGGAAAGTACAAGACTGATGATGTACAATCGACTAACGATAAAAATAACGATAACACAAGTAAACCGGTGCTTCTTAACTCGTTAATGCCCACCCAGACCGTTGTTACGTTCCAGAAAAAGATTAACAAAACACTTGCCAACATTCCGACGATTATCGTGGCGATGATAACGGGCCACTCTTTCACTTTTTCAGGAAAAGCGGATTTAGAAATGGTATAAATGAAAGGGCCAATGTTTGCTATCTGGATAACAATAACGATGTATGAGGCAAGGGCCCAACTTTCTGGGGCTAACCTAACTAGAAGAGGCAACTCTACCCAGATGGCGTTGATGCCGATCCACGAAGACATGGAGAAAAGGCATACCAATATAAATAATAACACATTCGTTTTCTTCATTAAGCTGGCGACATTTTTCCACCAAGGACTCTGAGCCGGTAGACAATTTAATACGTCGTACGATTTCATTATTTAGAACGGGAATATTTTGTTATCCATTATTTATTAAGCGTTTATAAAAGGCGTTCTTTACTACTGATCATTAACTAATAATTTTTTAACTCTACATTTAAATCACGTTTAGTTTCTAGTAAAATTAATTAACAAAAGTATTCTTATAATTAAAAAAAGAAAAGTCAAGTAAGCGACGATGTTGTCACGCGTTTGCATGTTTACAGGCGGATTGTTTCAAGTGATCAACTTTTATAATCCTACTTACAAGATATCGATGCTTGTACAATGTATCTTACGTATAGAAACACCAGCGTTACACATATTCATATATATATATATATATATATATATATATATATATATATATATATGTATATATTGGTTCAAATTGAAATTACATACAATATACAACGTAGTTTCATTAAAAAACAAAAAGATACACACAGGATTATTAATTCAAAGTTGATATTTATAAAGTGCGTGTTATCTGTTGTCATATTTATCATACATACCAGAGCTCTAACTTCATTGATGTACATAAGTGCGTATCTTGGTAAAACAAAGATTACAAAGACACACACTTACATATGTATATTTATGTGTGTGTGTGCCTATGACACACACACACACACACACATATATATATATATATATATATATATATACCATAGGCATGTGTATATATGCAGGTTTGGTTAAGCATTTAATTAAATATACGTGAGTGTGTGTGTGTGGTATGTGTGTGTGTATGTGTATGCATCTATAAATAAGTAAAAATTGTTATGCACGTGTGTTTTTATATTTAATCGAGAATGCTCAATTTTAATGCGCGTTCAATTTTTTCTTATATATAAATATTTCTGTGTAATTAAAGAGAGAGAGAGAGTGAAGAGAGGGCGAAATATGAAATTTGCATAAAGTTTATTTAAAATTTATTTGCCAACAGGTTCTTATACGTTCTGTTTATATTTGTATATTTGCTTTTTATGTATGATTAAGATGACCTATTGTTCCTATTTCTGCGTTTCATCAATTTGATATACATCAAAAATAATGCTAGCATTTTTAGGCATGAAACGAAGATTAACATTCCTGATGACAACATTTGTACTTATTTGTTAACGTGTGGTAACGTTGGTCGTCTTTTTAGAAAAAGAAATAATGATTTAAAAGTTCCTGTGGCAGTAATTATTTAAATTTGGATAAAATGAATTAGATTGTGGGGTGACAATGATGACCGTCAATAATTATAAGTTTATCTTTTTCACCAAAACTCAAAATGTATAAAGTATCTAATAGTATATCTTTAAATTTAATGGGTGTCCTGTAACAAATACAGACAATGAAAAACTTTTTTAAACTAAAACTCCCATACAAAACGAAATGTGATGATAACAAATTGAATCCGACCAAGCGTCGCAAAATAAAAATTGATTATCGGCTTTTATTTTCAAAACTGCCGATTACTCGTCTTGTTTTAGTGTTGGTTATGTACATATTTATGCACATATTGCACATGTTAGCAATTAGTTTGTAAAGTGCCATTTCCGCAATGTTCAACAGTGTTCCTCAGTGAATTGTTTATGCAGTGGGTCTTGATCTTTTTCGTAAGTGATGGAGAAGTAGTCAGAGAAAGAAGTAAAAAGTTTAGAGAAAAGGACCGGAAAAAGCAAACGCAGATTCAGCACAAGAGTGTTTAACATGAAAGGAAACTAGGAATAAGTGAGAACAAGAAGGCGATCAACTAAAACGCCCTTGTACGCAATGGCGGATTTAGACCGCGGGCCGTTATTAACAGTCAACAATCATTTTGTTGTTATTTTTTGTAAATGCAGCTAACATATGTTGTTTAATTACTTTTTATACATTTAAGCACATTTTTATACATTGAACAGTTTTTATAAACGAAAACACCGTTTTCAATCGGAAAATTGACACAAAAACGTGCAATAAGCATTTTTACGAGACGCCAAGTATTTCTCTTTTTGGCCCTCTGTCAATGTGGTCTAGATCCGCCCTTTATTGTTCTGACAAAGGATAAACAATGTTGGCTCTGATTATAATCTGGTTGCTTTTTGTCACCAAACATCATTGTTTTGTTGAAACTGAAAGTTCTTTGAAAATCTTATTTTATTTGTCATTCTTTACTTTATCTATTTATTACATCGTAGCTTCTCTTCCCTATATATGTCCTTTTTAATTCTTTGAAAGACGGATTCTGACAAGCGAATGGTCTGTTGGTTAAAACGTGCAGAACAATGTACAAATGTTAAAATTTATAAACAAAATAGTTACGGTTAGTTAGGTAAACAAATAAAACAAAATGAACAATTAAGTAAAATCGATGTATATGCACGAAACACATAAGCAACCACGCACACATAAACGAATATTTTTTAAAAATCCAGAAGTCGAAAATACTTCAATGGTCTTCTGGAACCATGCCAATAAAACCAAAGTAAAAATAAGTTAATTTTTTGATTTAATTAACATATTAACAATAAGGACTGATTCATATGAATAATTTCATTTGCAGGCAATAGTTTCAAGATATTTTCAAAATTGACAAATGCAGAAAAGTGTTTGACTCCTTTCATGCTAGCATATTTATAGTAGAATTATTGTTACAATCATTAATTCATGAAGTAACAATAATGAATCAAATGCATAGTAGAGTAACCGATTTTTGACGTTAACCAATAATTATGATCGATGTTTAAGATGGCTGACTAAGGAAAGTCCTTTTAGCAAATTATAACAGACGTGTGCTTCACGAAAATTTATGATTAAAAAACGTACGACTTTTTATAACTAATAAACTAACAAATAAATTAATAAAAAAAAGAGTAAGCGCAACGCAGACAAAGCTTATTCGTTAATTCATTGTAAGGAAAAAACAAACTTTTCAAAGTTTACAAAAAATTTATCGCAAGTTCATTAATCTAGTAAATTACGATACTCCTATATCAACTAACATATATCTATATAATATTATTATGCAGTAGTGTTTTTTTTATTATTTCTCAAAGGACGAGCAAAGTATGTATAAATGTTCAAAGAATATATATATATATATATATATATATATATATATATATATATATATATATATATAAACATACATATATATATTGCTTTCTACAAATATTGGTATATATGAAAGTTTTCCCATTTAATTTAAATGTTACAACAAGTTTATTGAAGTTAAAACAACATGCGGCTTTTTTAAAGACATTTTCCAAATTCATAAATCTGTGTTGTGCAGATGGTCGTTGAAGACAGGTTCCCAGCATATGCCGGTCAGAATCGAATCATCTCTCGGCCCTGGAATATAAGAACTGCCTTCACTCATTAATTTCGTAGATTTCAACCAATCGGCTTCGTCGTCTTTTACAAATTGGCAACAGTTCCTCGCCAGTCTGACAGCGAAGAAACAGACCAACATTAATGACAGCGTAACGAGTGCAGAGACAGCTCCGATGGCCATAAGATTCAACTTAACTCTAAAACTCTGCAATACATTTTTGGCTCCGGTGTAATTGAAGCCACTACCAACGTTATCCATAACGTAATATGCATTTTGATTTTCGCATCTTAGCACGGCCATTACTTCTGTACAGAGAACGTCCTGATTACCTTTATCGCAGACGATGATTGAGATCTCAATTGAGTTATCTTTCGTAGTGAAAAGTTCTTGACAATGTAGGAGTAAGTTTGTTGTTAGAATATTTTTAGAGATGTGATCAAATTTGAAAAATGGGTTGAACTGGCGAGGTAATATCCGAATGTGGTAGACCATCTCAGCGTTTGGACCGACATCGAGATCTGATGCTTCGATGAGTATCAACTCTGTATTTGTCGGTAGTTTATCCGGGATGGTTATTAAGAATGGAAAAGTTTGTTTTCGTTTTGTTACGAAAAGTTGTGAATTAGTCAATGATCTAAATTTTTGAAAATTTCCCGATAGAAATTCGGTTAACGTTAAATTTGGATTGTTATCGTTCACATCAAGAACGCGGACTGTTACAATCGATGTATAAATTAATTTATCGATTTTTAAAAAATTTTTCCTATTTTCTATTGAATGATTGCATTCATCAAACTCATCACAACTTTTATCATCAGCGCAAATTACAAATGTACCAACCGAAAATCGATAATCATCTCTTTCTTCCCGGTTCAATATAGTTCTGCTCATAACAATCCCAGTTTTGTGATTGACTCTGAATGGCAAATTAAATTCGGCATCAATAATTCTATAAATAAATTTGTGTTTTATGTTTCCTTTGTGCTTTTCTTCAATCTGTTTTGTAAATATCTCTTGGACAGTATGATCATAGGCTGAACCGACGAGTGTGTTATCAGGCTCATTTTCAAAAATGTTTAACACAATTGATTTATTTAGAAAAATTTCCTTTTTCAATTTAAAACTTTTTAGGATGTTATCGCTACAGCCTAAAAAAGCCTGGTCATTATCATTACCCCGAAAAATTATATGTACATTTACAATTGTCTCATCAGTCAATTTTATTTCGCCTGAATCCTCGGCCTGTATAGTCAATCTGCACACTATCCGTTCATCGTTACCATTAACTTTCCCAAAATGATCGCTTGATTTACCGTAAATATCGCCGTTCAATGAGTTGATCATGAAATAGCTAATTTTTTTCGGCAGGAAAGCACTTTGTTGGAGTCCGTCACATTTTTGTTGTTTTATGGAATAGAACAATTCGGCATTTTCTTTTAAATCATCGTCTGTTGCTCTTACGCGGCCGACAACGCCACCGCCAATACTTCTGTTCTGGTTCGCAGTACGTTCTAAATCACGAATATTTATGAAAAAGTTGTAAGGATTAAACTCAAATTTTGGCGAATTATCGTTAAAATCTAGAATTGTGATCTCAACCAACAACTCTGCCGATAGAGATGGGTTTCCGCCGTCCACTACCTTTATGATTAAACTATAACAATCTTCTTTCTCACGATCCAATGTTGAAATCACTCTCAACACTAAGCCAACTATAGCGTCATTATTTAACGTTTTCTGAGCATCCAACTCAAACAATTTTTCGTGATCAGTTGAAAAATTTTCAAGTTGATATTGCTGAATGCCATACTTACCGACGTCCTTGTCTTCAGCAAGCGGTAACGAAACGCCGCTACCGACTGGCGCTAGCTCTGAAATAGCCACTCGGTACGGAATTGAACTTACGCGAAAAATTGGTGAATGATCATTGACATCAAGCAACTCGATTGTGACCTTCAAGAATTGTCTTAAGGTCAATTTTTGGTGGTTTTCCGTCGTTAAAAATATTTCCAGTGAAATGGCACACGAATTGTAGTAAGTGGCTCCAACGCAGACTCCTTCTCGATCGAGTTTAGAAATTTGCCTAATTATTCCGGTGTGTTCGTCAACATCAAAAAATGAATCGTTGAGGAAAGAACCGTACCTTTTATAATTTAACAGAAGCTTTTGAGAAATTAACCTAAATTTGGTGTTTTTATTTTCAAACTTCAATTTGAACGTATTATTTAAATATTTATTTAAACTTTTTCGGATGTCGATATTCACTTGACCGGCAGGCTGTTCTTCAAAGATTTCATAATTCAGTTCAATTTGTTTGTTATCGGTTGACTTTGATAGAGCTATATCCAGATAAATTAAATTAATTACATTACCTAACAAAAATAACAATAATTTAAAAATATTTATTGACCGATTCATTTTATTGAAATATAATAAAATTGCAAAAAATGATTTTAATTTTTTAGCTTAAAAAAATTGCTTTAGCCACAGAAGCGTTGAACGATGACGCTTTTATACGATGACCACGAACGCTGACCCGCAATTTTCTAATGGACATTTTCGATTGAATCTTTCACCCATCATGCTTCACTTATCATTGCAATTTTTAAATAAATTGAAAACTAAAATAATTACATTGTGGACATTATGGTGCCAGTTAAAATCGCTTAGTATTTTATTATCAATTTTTTCAATTTTAATTTTTAAGTGGTGAATAAATAAAGAATAACATAATAATGATAAATGTCATTCAAACTAGTATTGTTTCATACATAAGGCCAGAAAAATAAATATTACCAATCAGTGGTTAAAACATTTTTTGCTAGTTCGTATCATTTTTGTCTATGGAATTTTAGACTGAAATAGGGCTATCCTATGTTTTCCTTCCAATTATACACCCAATGGTTTACCAAAGGAAGGAAGGTGGCAGACAACTAAAGTTACATTTACTTAATGAATTTGATAAGCTTTTTGGGAATAGTTGTTAAATGTTTCATTGGTTTTACCAATTTTGCACAAATTGGTTCGAAAGTGTCGTTAAAGGATGGAGTTTCATGTCTTTCATACCATCTTGTTTAATTATCAAATTAAATATTACCAATCAGTGGTTAAAACATTTTTTGCTAGTTCGTATCATTTTTGTCTATGGAATTTTAGACTGAAATAGGGCTATCCTATGTTTTCCTTCCAATGGTTTACCAAAGGAAGGAAGGTGGCAGACAACTAAAGTTACATTTACTTAATGAATTTGATAAGCTTTTTGGGAAAAGTTGTTAAATGTTTCATTGGTTTTACCAATTTTGCACAAATTGGTTCGAAAGTGTCGTTAAAGGATGGAGTTTTATTTTATTTCGTTTGTTTTCAATCAATCAATCAATCAATCAATTAAATTTTTATAGCCCAATTTCTAAAAGTTCAACTGGATTCAATCTAAAACTCGCAAAACAAACAATTATGAAAAAGTATAAAAATAATAAAATAAAGAAAAAAAAGAAAAAAGCCTACGTGAATATTCAATTAACAAATCTACCGAAAACATTTAAACAGCAAGCGCCCTAAACCACTGAATTGATTAACGACTGAAATGTTTGATATGTATAGATTGTTAGTACGAACTTATGCTACTAACAAGACACCTTGTTGTGAGTTAAAATAAATAAAACAAACACAATTCAGGCGTAATAAATTATCTTTATTCCCACGTGAATCTCGAACCGTTTCGTTTTACAAGCTCTCAGGAAAAAGGGAATAAGTCGAGAGAGAAGCAAAGACATAAAAATTAACATAGATTAGGTAATATTTAAAATTGAAATAATTTTTAATAATAATCAATATATGAGATAGTTAATAAATAAATTTTTGATCCCCACAAAAGGCGGAGCCGTTTAAAAATAAAAATATTCATTTCGTTTGTTGAATGTTATTCGCCTCCCTTTTCTGGAGTGTTGGGTTGTTGGTTCAGATGTGGTTGACGTCGGTCTTGTTTCTTGTGTTGTTGTTGCGTCTGATGTTGTTGCCGTTTCTGGTGTTCCAGTAGATTTTGTGTCTGATGTTGCTGGTTTTGTTGAATCTGTTGTAGAAAGTTTGTTGTTCGTTGTCGAACTATTCTTGTTGTTTATTCTGGTTTTGGTTGTTGGAGGTAATGATAAACAAGCTGGCTTTAATCGATCAATTGACACATTTTGAAAATTTCCTGGTAACAATTCAATTTTAAAGTATTTTTCGTCACGTTCAATCACTTTGAAAGGACCTGTATATGGTGCTTCCAGTGGACGACGTACTCGATCTACTCTTAACCATACGTGACTACTGTTTGAAAGGTCATTTGGTACGAAAGCTTTTGGGGTAGAGTGATGTTGATTGTTATTAAGTTTGAACATTTTAGTCAGTTAAGTCATTAAGTTTGAACATTTCTTTTGCTAGTTGTTTAATTTGACTAGATGTTATATCTTCATTTGAATCTGGGAATAAAAATCTACTTCAAGGTACGATGTTGACGTTCTATTTTTCCGTTGGCTTGTGGATGATAACTGGTTGTACGCAGACGGTAAAATCCAATTATTTTTGATAGTTCGTGAAATAATTCGCTCTCAGATTGTGTACCTCGGTCTGTTACAACATAAAGAGGGACACCGAATCGAGCGATCCAAATGTTCAAGAAAGTTGTAGCTACTGTTGAAGCTGATATTTCTGTCATTGGTGCTGCTTCGATCCAACCAGTTGTTCTGTCAATGCATGTGAGTAAATATCTGAATGGACTTGAATAGGTTTCATTTCCTTGCTTGACCGGTGGTGGCGGACCTACAATATCAATATGAACAGTCTCAAAACGTGCAGACGGTAAATTGAATGACGATATCGTAGATTTTGTGTGTTGGTGAATTTTGTTTTGTTGGCAGCTTAAACACTCTCTTGACCATGTTCTTATTTGTTTGTCTATATCTGGCAAACAATATCTGGATTTGATTAATCGTATTGATGTTTTGATACCTGGATGTGAGAGGTTATGAAGACTGTCAAATATGGCTTTTCTCAAAATAACTGGGATGTATGGTCTGGGGTATGGTGTTGATACATCACAAAATATTTTTTTGTTATCGCCAATTGGGTATTGTTTCAACTGATCCTTGAATGATTTTATTTCATCATCAATTTCTTATTGTTTGGCTATCGATGACAAGTCACAGACATCTATCTTTACAGCATTTGCTGGCCGAGAGAGACAATCTGCAACAACGTTTTCTTCACCGCGGATGTAAATGACGTCTGCAATGTATTCGGATATTATTGAAAGGTATCGTTTTTGAACGTCAGACTTTAATGGTGTTTTCTTTTTGTAGGCAGCGCATAATGGTTTGTGATCTGTAAATAGAGTTACATTTCTTCCTTCAATCTGATATTTAAAATGGATGACGGCAAGGTACGCTGCTCTGTCAAATGTAGAAAGGTTACGTTGTGGTTCAGTTAACTTTCTAGAGTAGAAACCGATTGGTACAGGAGTTGAATCAACTACTTGATGCAGTGCTGCACCTATGGCGTAAGCAGAACTGTCAGTAACTAAGTGGTATTTTGTACATTTTGAATCTGGATATGGAAGTGTTGTTACGTTGGCAAGTTTAGATTTGATGGTTTTAAAGGTTTCCAATTCTTCGTTATTAAACACTATTGTTTTTGAGTTTTGGTGTAACTTTATTAATTCTATTAGTGGAAATACAATATCTGCAAATTGTGGAATGAGTTTGCAATAGAAACCAATCATTCCTAAAAATCTATGTAAAGATTTAATATCATTTGGAACTGGAAATTCTTCAATTTCGTTTATTTTTTCTTTTGTAGGAAATAGTCCTTCACCGCTGATGTTGAATTCTAGGTAACTTAGATTTTCTTTGAAAAATTGGCACTTGTCTATGGAGATTCTCAAATTATTTTCGCTAAGGATTTGAAATACTGTTTCTAAATCTTTTTCATGTTGTTCAGTGCTTTCTGAAAATATGAGAATGTCGTCTAGATAAACAAAAACACAGTCGGTACCTAGAAAGATATTATCCATGAATCTTTGGAATGTACATCCTGCATTTCGCAAACCAAAAGGCATAAGCATGTACTCAAAGAGTCCAAAAGGTGTTATTACGGCTGTTTTTTCAATATCGTTTTCATGTACTGGTATCTGGTGATAAGCTTTTAATAAATCTAATTTTGAAAATATCTTTTTGCTATGTAGTTTAGTTGAGATGCTGTGAATATTTGGAATTGGATATCTGTCTGGTTTCGTAATGGCATTAACACAACGATAATCTCCGCAAGCTCTCCATAGTCCAGGAGTACCTTTTGGAACTAGATGGAGTGGAGAAGCCCAGGGAGATTTAGATTGTCTGATGATTCCGGCGTTTAGTAAAGACGTAAATTCCTCTTTTGCAACTTTATATTTCTCCTCAGATAGTTGGCGAGTCTTGGCAAATGTTGGCTGGCTTTCACCAGTATCGATGATGTGTTTTACTTTTGAGTTGATTTTTATTTGATTTTCATTTCTTGGTTCAGTCAACATTGGAAATTTATTGATGAGTTTCGTTACTATCTGGGGAACTGGCGGTTTATTGATGTGAATTTGTTGAACGGAACTCTGCAAAACGTTTGTTGTAATCTTTTTTTTTCTTATTGTGTCAATCAGTCTGTTGTTGGTGCAATCGACAAGGATTTCATGATTTAAAAAATCTTTGCCTAACAAAGGTTTGACAATATCTGCAATTACAACATTCCATTTGTATGTTCTGTGCAATGGTAGGATGTGGATTTCAACAATGGTTTCTCCATGACAGGTAATGTTTTGACCACTCGCGGTTGACAAGTGAACGGCAGTTGGTTGCAAACATAATCCTGTTGAAAATTTTGTTGGGATGATTGTGACTGATGCGCCTGTATCTACTATTAATTTTAATGTTGTGCATCCAATTCTTGCGGCAACTTCAAAAAGAGGCGAGCCGATTGATGCGACTTCGGCTCGCCTGATCAGTTTTCCGACGGCTGGGGTGAAGAAATGTTGTTTGTGGGTGATCTCATCTGGGTTGGAGATGGAGGTCTTGATGATGGTTGAATTTGTAAACTTTTTTTTTGTTTGGCCATTTGCACCATGGTTTGCACGTTTTTGTTGCTGGTTCAAATTTTGTTCTGGCCTCTCATGCAACCTTCTGTCCAGCTGCAAACGATTTCTAGAATGAGATGTGCGTGAGGACGATGAACTATGCTCTGCTTTTCTCTTTCTGTGATGATCTTGCTGCTGCTGCTGTTGAACAGGAGAAGGAAGAGAGAGAACTGGAAGGAGAGAATCGTCCATGTGTGAATTTGCTGATGGGATGGTAGCATTCTGCTCAGCATTTTGCTGTTGCGATTGTTGGATGCCATTTTTATCTTCGTTCTTGCTCAGGACAACTTTTATTTTATTCGACTCTTCTGGTGGCTGCCTCTCTTCAATTTTGTTTACATTCATCAGATTTGAATTTATTTTAAAAGGTTCTTTTTCTTGGAATTGCTCTGGTTTGGTTTGTTTAAACATTGATAATAACTCTGCTTTTAGAGCGTAGTAATCTGTTCCTCTTTGCACTTTTAATGACAAATTTGAGACTATATCCAACAGCAGGGAAATTATTACGTGATAGAATCTTGTTTTACACATCGCGTTTCGCAATTGAAATTGCATTTCGGAATTCTCGAACCAATCTGTTGACGCTGTTTTCTTGAAAAGAGGTAATATGGCGATCGGGTCATCATTTGGTTGGAACATTGTTTTCGTTTTGATCTTACCACGTGGATCTTCCTATTTCTTTTTAGGTCGGATTTTCGTTCAAATCACGTGGGATTTTCGTTCAAATCACGTAGGATTTTCGTTCAGATCAAGTCGGATTTTCGTTCAAAATCACGTGGGATTTTCGTTCAAATCACGTCGGATTTTCGTTCAGATCACGTCGGGGGTCACCAATTTGTTGGTACGAACTTATGCTACTAACAAGACATCTTGTTATGAGTTAAAATAAATAAAACAAACACAATTCTGGCGTAATAAATTATCTTTATTCCCACGTGAATCTCGAACCGTTTCGTTTTACAAGCTCTCAGGAAAAAGGGAAGAAGTCGAGAGAGAAGCAAAGACATAAAAATTAACATAGATTAGGTAACATTTAAAATTGCAATAATTTTTAATAACAATTAATATATGAGATAGTTAATAAATAAATTTTTGATCCCTACAAGATAAACAGAATTAACGATAAAATAATAAGATTATTTTATTGTTTTTTTTAGATGATTGATTGATTGTTTATTTTAAAAGTTAAATTAGATTGTTTGATAGATCAAACATTATTTTTGATGGAAGGATCTAGTCTTTTATTATATCTTCTAAATACCTTTACAAGCTTTGGGTTTAAATCAAAAAGGTTAATCGCCGCGTGTCTAAAATTTGGAATGGATGAATTTGAAAAATTGCCACAGATATCTTAAATATGTTTATATTATCAGTGGTAGTTTGCGCTCAACCTTCTGCGTTATCCTTAATTTTTTCAACTGAAATTATTTCGTAGAGACTGCAGCCCTCTGACTATGATGCCCTTGAATATAAATTACAAACACTACTTGTAATGTAAGTAGGGAAGGCCTTCTCGGGCCTTTCTGGGTTGGGCACCCCTGTACACTTTATAGTCTGTTAAAGGAAAGAGCTATTTTGGCTTCACTTAGTTGATACAAAATCATTAAGTGAACTTAAATTTAAAATGTGTATCAACTCAGAGTTTGACTTCAAGTTCAGTTTCAAAACTAAATTCATACTTTTAAAATCATACGTTTAAACATATATATAGAATAAAAAGTATGATTTGATATTTGACATTCTAATTAAGTATATGGGTTTGATAATTTTTACTTTTTGTAATTTTAATATTTAATCGTTTATGGTCAAATGTTATTGTGAACGATATTAAAAATATATCGTGCCTCTTGTATTTTGTTTGTTCTGATTAATTTTTCGTTAATCGAAATTGTATTCTCAAATCGTTGCTGTCGAGTTGGTAAAATAATGAGAGGAAAACAAAAAAATGATAAAAAGAAGCCTGTATGTGTTTTGAAAAATGAGAACGATGTAAAAATAAAAAGTATGTTTTCTGTTTCTGTGTCTATTCCTAATGATATGCATACCTAGTATAATTTTTATATATAATTTTGATATAATATACAATACGACATCATCGGCCGAGCTTGTTCAGCGCGACAATATGATTGATATAATAATGTAAGTCTTCCACTCTAAACTTAAATTCTTATTCAGCAGTTGTAATTTTTCCGATTTCTTTACAATTTAGTTAGATCGTTACAGATAAGAAGGGATTGCACTCAAATTAAATAATTTTATGAATGTGTTTAGTAAAATCTAATGTCAAATAATAAAATCAAATCAAAAAATTAAAATTATCCCCAGGTCAGAAAAAGGAGAAAAAAAGCCGGTTGAAATATAGTGATGGTGAGGATAATGAGGACGGGGCACCAGACGAGGTAACATTCAAGGAGGGTCTCGAGAAAATGCTCAACAAGAAAAAAATTATTATGGAAAAACTTGAAGATGACGAAGAAAGGTTGAAAGCAAAACGCAAACGACAGGATGAACTCTACAAAGAACAAAAAGTTAACATTTCAAAAATTAATTTTTTTTTAGAAATAATTCAACCACAATCTTGGTACATACAGTGTTTTCTCGACTGTTTTTATTGTTTCTGAGATTTTATTTGATTTATTGTTGACATTTGTATATCTTGTTTCGGTTTTCTTAAATGAAGTTACTAATTTTTTTCCAGAGAAAGAAGTTGAATGAATTGGAGGAAATGAAGCTGCCTGAGGAAGTTCTCGAGAGTGTTCATAATGACCCGAAACAGTCAAAAAAATGCATAAAAATAAAAAGTAAATTAATATTATTAAGAAATTTCTAAATTTTTAGCTTTCAAAAAATAATTTGTTACTTATGTTCTGCTGCATTTTTAATATGGCCAACTTTTTCACAAGACTATTTTCATTGGGCTTTCATGCTGAATGCTTTGATACATTATAAATAGTAATTCTACATTGGTAAATTAATTTTTATTCGTAATAACTTTAATAAAAATGACATCTGATACTTTAGCTGCATCCCATCACATGCTCAGGGATGTAATTGATGTCATGGTTTGTTAACCATGTTGAGTGCTATCAAGTTAATGTAACCTTACAGTCGTGTAAACAGATGTTACATTAAATTCTCTTTCAATAGTATTGGCAGGTAGCAAATAAATGTGGCACTCAATGAGGCTTCGTCCTTTAAAGGTGTCAATGAAGTTTCACATTTAGCTTCCACAACTACCAAAACTTTCTAATCTCACATTGTTATAGTTGCCTTCAAAATTTGTTCAACTGTTTGTTTGTACCTGTCCATGAACAGTCAGTGTTGAGGATTTTGTGGAAGAGTTTTTTGAATTGAATATTAGTGGTGGTGAGTAGTGACTCTCCATCAAAATTTTGGACGAAGTTCTTATATGAATCTCTGTTGTGTCTTCTAATTCTATTCTCGACTTTGATAGTTAGCAAATGTATTTCCAGAAATGAACTTGATAAGGAAGATGATCTTGTTAGAACTTCATGGGAATTTCCAGCAAATAAGAACTGCTTTCAATTGTTGCACATACATTTCTGTTTTTTATATGAATTAATTCATCTACAAACAAATGTGGTTGGTAGGCTCTGTGATGTGTATGTTTACGTTAACTAAGATGTTGGTTGAGTTGTACAAAGTATAAAAGATTGGCCTGATGTTCTAAACTTGGAGCTGGTGTACGTGAGTGGATTTTTTGAGTGAGCTGGACAAACATCTGGCTTGTTTATTGTTTGTGGATATGATTCACAAAAATATAAACAACTGGTTAGATCGGCATGTGTGGGGTTTTAAGTCGGTGTTGATGACTCCCCACTTGTGAAGAAAACTTGAATGGAACACTGTCAAGACCGAGGTTAAATATGAATAAAAAAATTAGTGAGTGTGTGACGGCAGGTTGGATGCAATTTTGGGGTAGGATAGAATCCCTTGTAATAAAAAGTTTTAGAGGTTATTATTATTGTGATTATTCAAGCTATTAATGATTATTTTTTTTTTTATTGTTGCTGCAGCCTCTTTATTCTTGTCACTTCAATACTCAATTAAAATAATGATTCAGTTTTATTGAAATACAGCTACTGTAATAGCTTTGAATGCCGGCAGTGATGATGAGATGGGAGAGGATGATGAAGACACGGCCAACATGCATCAGGACGGTGAGGAAAATGATGACATGAGTGTTGCCGATAATGAGGAGGATGTTAATGAAGATGTGGATGATGAAGAAGAAGAAGAGTTCATTCCACTCTCGAATAAGTTAGGAAGTGTTTCCCTTTTATGCTCATTATTATAAACTAATATCATCATTTGCTATTGATTTATATTGCTGCATTGGCTGAAAATATAATAACGTTGTTAATAAATTTACAGCGGTGTTAGAGCTAAGTATTCAATGGAGAAATTTGAAGATAAATCCAGCATAGAAAGAGCAACAAACTTTAAAAATCAACATCTTTTTGGTTCTAGAATCAAGAGGCAAACAGGTGCTCAAGTTACATTATCATGTTATCGCTTGTTTAGATTTTGGTTAAAAATTTTTTTTCATTTTTCTCATTGTAAACAAGGCGACTACGTTTTAGTTTTTCAATTATTTTGCATTTTTTAATTAAATTTAAAAATAGTTCTCAACAAATGAATGAGTAAGAATGAATAACTGGTTTCTTGTACATTTTCAGCTCAACAATATCTTTCGGTTTTGGCGAAGAGGAAGGCTAGAAGGATTTAACGGAAATATTTTATTAGTTTTTTGTGCTATTTTTTGTTGTACGCTAGCAACTTTTGCATTATTTTTCTAAAAATTTGTTTTCTGATGAATGAAATTTTTATTTTAAAATTTTTCAATAGTAAGAAACGTAAAACTAAATGTTAAAACTGGATGAAAAAGTTATTTATGAAAATATTAAAAGAGAAATGAAAAAATACATTCTGCAGTCGTTGGCACTGTGTATTGCGCGGTTGGGAACGTCGTTTCAGTAAGGTATCGTAGTTTTTAATTGTTAAAAATCACTTGAAATCTCCGCTGTCCTGGTGGTCGGTTTTGATGAGTTTGAACAGAGTTTCATGCAGCCTGCAATTGCAGTTTTTCCCGTCACATGCTATATTTTCATCTGTTAAATTTTAGATTGAGTAGATTGGTTTAATAAATATTGATGTAGGCTTAGTTATTAAAAACTTTATATTTTTATGAAGCTGGTATTTAATGAAAAATTAAATTTTTAAGCGTAGGTCGAGCACCTTTTGGTTTTTCGCCTAGATAAATGTTGACGAGCCTCATGGAACTGCTCGTAACGGGTGGAGTGGTATCACTATTTTTCTGTCTATCTCTAACCTGCGGCTTTGTGTGGTGGTTACTCGTGCCTTTGAAAAAGAGTAAATTGTCTGGTGTTAAGTTTGTTATAATACAATTTAAACATTACGCGATGTGACTTTGTGTGCAGTTATATGCTCCGGACTTAACGTGGGCGGTGCGTTTGTTATACATGTGCACTGTACCTGCGTCCATACCTCATTGTTATTGCAATACGAAAAAAGAACGTTTGGTCTTAATTTAGACGTATCAATTGAAAGTATTACAACATGGCTGACCTAGATATATATTATCTTCCGATCTGAAAGTCTTTACGGGGGGTAAAAAGCCGCGATCATGAGCACCTTTATGTACGCTAGGTTGGTACGACCCGATATGATCTGGATGTATTTCGATAGGTAAAGCTTCTCTGCCACAGACCAAAAACTCTTCACAGCTTCTCAGCTCTGTGGACAGGTGAGAGAAACTCAAAACCTACAAAAAATGTTTTATTTGTTTTGCTAAATCTTACAAGTTTGAATGTGAAGTATTTATTTGATAGAGATATTAAGTGTTTAACAAATTTAATTTAATCAAACCTTAACGAATGGTTCTTCAGCCGTAAAAAGAGCTGTAGCCGGTGGATATAACAATTTGACCATATTTTCCATATCTCTCAAGACTTCTTCAAATAACTGGGCAACATTAGGATTGAAGATAACTCTCTGCTTACTTTTTCTAACAGTGTTACTTCTTATTAGAATTATCCTTGGCTTTGCTTTTCTAAAATTTTGCATTCGTCTGCTATCGTCATTTTGAAGAGACAAAGGTGACCAGATTTTGGGACTTTGTACGTGGTTGGGCATGTGATGGCTAAGATCTTCATTTGCCGAATACGATCCGATTATGTGATAGTTTTTGTCATTTGGTAATCCGACTGACTTGTTAGGATTCCATTCGGCGTTGTTATCCGTTTTGCCTTGTCGGTATGTGTCTAGCCTAGGCAGGCTGTCTGACTTTCTAGTAGATCTAACATCAGAATTTTTGCGAGGACGTTGTGTTCGAGAGGTTTTTTCGTATTTAGCAACACTTTCTTTCCTGCTAGAATTTCTTTTATCTGGTAGCGTGTCCTGGTCTGATTCATATACCGGTAGAAAAGTTTTATTGCGTGGTAGTTCAAATCTGCTTAGTTTGTCACTACCAGAGCCGCTACTTTCTGCGGAACTTTGAAACGACCGAGGTTCTGAGCGTGGTAGGTAGTACCTAGGATGATTACGATAAGTGGGCTGCTTGTCCTCGTCACTATTCGTAGCTTCCACGCTGCTTTTAAAATCTTCAGTGAATGGTTTGAAATGATTTTCTTTTTCTGGCTTCGCTAAGAAATCGTTATCGAGTAAAGATACATCGCCAGCGATGTTATTAGGATAGTCGTTTTGTTTTTCGTGGTGTGATTTGTTGTTCAAGTTATCGAGAATTTGCTGCCTACTAATTGCATCACTTTTTTGGTGCTTGGGTTTTGAATCTAGGTTAGACTCGTTCCAAGAATGTTGAAGCATACTATTTCTAATGGGACTATTTCCTTTGCCTACGTGACTTACGTTATTTTGAAAATTGCTGCTAGGAACGACGGCCATACTTTCTTCATCGCAAGGTTCATCATCTCCGTGCGTGTGACATTTACGAGAAACATCACCGTATTGAATGGACGTGTTCAGTTTACGAGTGGACGAAACGGCGTACGATCTCCCGGCGACAAATTGTGTGACGTCAGTAATTTCGTGTCCATCCGGCAGTCGGAAGATGTACTGAACACCGGCTGCTATTGGTATTTTATCGTTCAGCCAAGACAGGAGAGTGCTCAGTGTGACGAAATGCTTTCCACTGACGGACGTTTGAAGACCCTTGTGATAGGGGTCACCGTTCCTGTAGAACGTTACCAACTTCCCTTTCTTCACGATGGTGTACCTCGAGTGTACATTGTTGCTGTTCATAGCGTTTCTTTAAAACTCTTCAAATTTTTTTAAATATTCACAATTGAATTATCGCTCCGTTAATCATTTCGTTTTTTCAAATTTTCGTTTCTACAAACAAAATTTTTTTTCAAAACGTTCAAAATGTATCAGGTGAGTTATTTGTTATGTAAAATATTATATTTATTTTAACAATTCATTTTTAAATCACCTTTAAACCGATAAAATTTAATAAGAAACTTAACAAAAAAAGTTAATAACTGCCAACAATGTGCATTTTTATTCTGACGATCTTTCATTCAATGGCAGAGGAACAACATCAGTTTCAGAACATCAGATTAGCAGTGTTACATCAGATGAAACAGCGTATCAATATTTAAAGTGTCGCAGTGCAATACGTCCCAACGCATAGGAAGGGCTGATATGAATGACATGTGCGTGGAGTGAGTGAGTTGCATGGAGAGAACAGCAGAGTCGTGTATTCATGCGAAAAATAAGGAGAGGTGTGGACGACGACGAAGGGAGAGGCTTAAAAACTGTTTTGTTAAAAATTTTCCCCGTAAACACACACGTGTAAGCTTGTTCATTTGATTATATATCATGCAAATAATGATTGTACATATATATATATATATATATATATATATATATATATATATATATATATATATATATATATACACATATATTATATATTATATATATATATATAGTTTGATATACCTGTACTGTACATATATACCTGTACGTGTTAGTTTGTGAGTGTTTGAGTTTTTGGCATTTATTGATTTAAATTTGAGAAGCCTTTCATTTTGGTTTAATTTTTTTCTTTTCACTTAATCCTTTGAGTTCTTTTTAAAATTTAATTCCAGTTTTTGGTTTGGTTTGTTCATCCATACGTTCGTTCGTTTGTTCATTTGTTCGTTCGTTACTCACTATACAATTGTTTAATAATTTTTTTTTATTCCTCTAGTTTAAAATGTTTCTCCCAAACAAATTGTGTCATTTTATTTTTCGTCTTCCTTTTCATCTTTCATTGCCACAAATTTTTCAATTCCTGTCTTTTTTATTTGTCATAACATTAAACTGAACCATAACTTTTTCACCGTATTCTCCTTCTCATTTTTTTTTCCATCCACCCAGTTTCATTTTTATACATTCATTTTTCAGTCAATAATTTTTTATCCACCAGCTTCCCGACTCGATAATGCCTCTGAGCAGCGGCGGCCCCGTTGAAGCGATGAAGTGTGGCGACGTTAATGAAATTATCTATAGCGACCTGACAACATTGAAAAAAAGAAGGAACACGTGAGCATGCGAGCGTGAGATTGTGGTGTATATATACATATACAATAATATATATATATATATATATATATATATATATATGTGTGTGTGTGTATGTGTGTGTGTTTGTATAAATAATATATATGTATATATACATATACATACATACATATATATATATATATATATATATATATATATATATATATAGCGATGTTACCATCAGCGGAATGTCCAAGCGCGCCTGAAGTTATGCATTTTACGCTCTAAACTAATAATAACATAATAATAATAATAATAATAATAATAATAATAATAATAATAATAATAATAATAATGTATATCTATCAGTGTATGTGTGTGTGTTTTGTGTGTGTGAGAGAGGGAGAGAGAAAGAGAGAGTCTGTTGTGTGTGTGAGTGAGTGTTGTAATGGGAATGTTATAACGAATGCAATTATTATATATATATATATATATATATATATATATATATATATATGCGTAAAAAGTTCACTTTTACGCAATTAATTAATTAATTAATTAGTTAATTTAAGTCATTCATTTTATTATATACAATCAATTAATTCATTCATTCATTTATTTATATTTATTCACTTGTTCAATCAATCAATCGTCCATGCGTTCTAGTGACACACTCATTTGAAGGAGAAAACCTTCTGTTTGCCTGCTTGCACACATTTGCGTATGCAAACATTTCCATACGCGTTGGCAAATGCGATCACGTGTTGACACGTGCAAAGAGTGCAAGCACGCAGCAAGAGTAGAAAAACCATGAGAGTTGAAGGAATTGTGAACAACCTATCAACATTCATTCAATTGCATCCATTGCAAGAAATTGTATCATTTGCATTTATAAGAATAAGTTGATGAAATAGTTAACGTTTGATTAACATTGAGTTTGAAAAAATTCTTGGCGTGTAACTAATATCCATATATATTTGCAGTAAGTTGTATGCGGTTGGTCATATTCGAAAATATTAATAAGAATAAACCGCGGAAAAATTCAATAACGTTAATCGACAAAAACAGCGTTAACCAACTAGAACAAAAATATAAAAACAAAAAATTGATAGCACAAATAAACAAGAATATTGAAAAAAATTAACGTGCGCTTATGTTTCTTTGTTGTCATGTTGCTAAGGAACGCAAGCGTTATGATTGTTATTACTGAGAGACCGCAATGTTTATGCGCTTGTGTATATGTATGTATGTATATATTTGTGTGTGTATGTATGCGTATGTATGTGCGTGTATGTGTGTATGTAAAAACTGGAACATAACGAGCGTTCATCAAGAGTCTTTAGAGGAAGAGTTTCCGTCAACGAATGTTTCGGCCCTTTAACTTCCTGACACCCTCAAGAAACAGGGCTACATCCAGTGATCAGTCGGATGTTTCATGCTGAACAAATAATTTGCCTCGCTTTGAAATCACCCTTTATACTGATAAATTGTGTAGGCGTGTCAGAAAGTTTACATAGAAACATATCACGATGTGAGTTATGTTGACGAGCCAACTAACACGTTAAGCCGAATCTGGGAGTGTTGAGTAATCGGAAGCTTTACGTGCACACAAGCTTGTCTGTCAACTATTTAAACTCGCGTTCCTTTTTCTTCCTACATAACCATATCTAGTAAGACGCTTGTTCGGCTGTATGTCTTATGTTCTTCACACAACTCGATCGTCTTTTAATCGCCAAACCAAAATACTTCTTAAAGCTATACACTAAACAACCCACAACACCTTTTGCACCGACTTCAACTACGTACAACAAACATATTAACTCACGTTGTTCTTTCTCAATAACAAGCTCCTCATACTTGGCTGTATTTATAGCGTAACTTGCTGCTATATTAGCCTCATACGGTACGGTCAGTTTGACTAAAATGACAGTGTCTGCTGATAACGACTGTATCCTTTATAAACAATGGGTAGTGTATCTTCTCCAAATCTGCCATGACCTTCCAATCTCTGCCGTTTTTAAAAATACTTGCAAACTTCATTTCTCGTGGTATGCTTCAACTCACCCTCTCCTAGGAAACAGATTTTTCTTAGTTTACACGGTGGCATTGAATTTGCCTCGTCGCAAACTTAGGAAATGAGTTCCACTAGTACTTTCAATTCTTTGTTGTGCCTCCACATATAACGTTCATGACTGAGTTGGTACTTGTAAGAAGCCATTACGTGGGCCACCATTTCTATTTTTCCACATAAGCAACGTTTAGCCTTTCCTGCCACCTTTCATCTAGCAGGATTTGCTCCTGATGGTAGCTGATCATACATGACTCTTATAATAAACGTCAGTCTTAATGGAGCCATGCTCCACATATCGTTTCACGTTCAACTTTTCTAGAGCACACTCTCCCACGTTGTCCATCTGTCTTGTTGATTTTGTTGCACGGCTGTCATCACTTGTTCCATGTCATATTCCTTCGTTCACAATCATCTGTCTTCTTACTTTAGTCAATGCTTTTGACCATCACGTATTTGAAAACCAGCCCATATCATGTCCTGTATTTTAAACGGCTCCCACAATTTCTTCAAACTTTAATGCATCTTCCGTGAATTTTATTTCTTTCTCTGCGTTTCATTTTTTTCTGTTTTTAACAATGGCTTCACTTTTTTCACACACTTGTCAGCTGAGTTGTTCAACATCCATTGACACCTAATTTTTGCGACCTTGAATTTTCCACTAGAGACTTCAGAGGAAGTCTTAGTAGCGTTCTTCTACTGTATAACGCTAACGACGTCAGACCTGGAGAAAGTCTCAACCATTTACGTGTGTGTTCCGGTTGATTTTTCTTTCAAGGCTCTCTACTATAGGTAAGTTGCTTCATAAACTGATAAAGGCTATAGAAATTTTGGATTTTTTACTAATCGGCAAATGGCTTCGACCAAATAGTGGATCAACAAAAGCTGTCTCACTTCGGTCAAATTCACTATTTAGTGCATCTCTGGTATGTATTATGTATGTATGTGTGTGTGTGTGTGTGTGTGTGTGTGTGTGTGTGTGTGTGTGTGTGTGTGTATGTATGTATGTATTAGAGATGCACCGAAGTTCAGCCCCGGCTCCGGCCAAAATCCGGCTTTTTTATCAAATCCGGCCGGGGCCGGATTTGGTGGCCGGATTTATGGCCGGATTTAAGCGTCTATCGACATTTTAAAATGTTATAAATAGAAAAAAAAATTTATGAGTCAATAAT
>NW_008703618.1:226298-242209 GCF_000326865.2 Helobdella robusta | reverse complement strand
ACATTATAAGGTGATCTTTGTGTACAGAATTTGGCGTATCACACAACTTATTTATATATTTGAATTAATTAACTATTTGCTTGGTGTTATTTTTTGATGTTCAACATGTAGATAACCGTAAATGTGAGTATTTTTTCTAACGTATGTAAAATGGTAACTAAAATCCGGCCCCGGCCTGTTTTTGAATTTTAAATCCGGCCAAGTCCGGCCCCGGCCGGATTTGAAAAACCTGAATCCGGTGCATCCCTAGTATGTATGTATGTATGTGCGAGTCCTTGGTTAAAAACAATAGCCATAAAAACTATCATTTCGCCCCTGCTCAACAGATAATATTAGTGTACAGGGTCTCGCACAGAAGGGCACTTAGCAATGTTCTCTAAAATACAAAATGAATTAAACTTTTGTAACAACAACGATATATTTTGCTTTATATAAATTTTATCATTGGGATCACCAGATTTTTCAACTATTTTAGTAGCAATGTTATCAAAAAATAATTGTGTCTGCTTATCCACTGAGCCAAATGTCTCCACACAGATCGGAACAAAAACTCTCGTATTGTCGTTTAAATCTTTATACTTAGTATTTTTGAAATCAGCAGCTTTCACCGCGGCGGAACCTTGCTCCATAGCCGTGTAATTGATGTACCTTTCGGCTAACGTGTGAGGGAACGTCACATCCCATGATAAACAACAACCTTGGGACCATGGTACCAGGGTGTAACCATCTGGCCTGAAGTTGCTTTCAGATAGTAGGCCTGCTGGTTCCTTAACGGCGGGTATATCTGCTTTCTGGAATAATTTGCATATATAATCATTCATGGCAGAGTGTCTTGCTTGTCTTCCTGAACCAAGCCTACACGATAAACCATGGTGACCCAATTGAAAAACATCCGCCCCAAACAAGCATCTGTAACCTGACACCACCGGCAACCCAAGTCTCAAGCATAAACTCACTCTAATAGTGAGTTTATGCTTGAGAACCATTGTCGAGCCTTGTACCACAAGCTGTACTGGGAATGACCCTTAGCCAAGCAGACCCCAATTCACTTCTGACGGCCATCAACCTGGCCTTATCTGAGGGAGAGTCATTTAATTCCTCCAGTTTCGATTTTGAAACATTCAAAGATGGTTCATTCCATTTCTTCTGCGAACACACATTTATGTCCATTATATCTCCGTAAACCGTGCACCAACGCCGAAATGTTTCAAGTCTCAAATCATCCTGGTATGCTACATCCATTGGTAAGATTTTATCCTGGAGGGCTGCCGTGGCCGCGGCCGATGACAAAAATGCTGACGGTGCCAACTCGGCCACAACACCCAAACCCAGTCCACCCATATTTACCGGCAATATAGCCTGCTTCCAACCTTTATCATCAAAAAACACATTAAATATCTTCTGAAAACCCATGCGTAGTTCGTTGTTGAATTCATCTGACTTTTGTTGAGACGGGCCAGGAGATGTACGTAAAAAGTATGACAGCCTTAGAATGAATGCTGCCTGCGTCAACAGGACAAGGGCGTCATGCTTGCCAATCTCCGTCATCATTGACATAATATGTTTAAAATCCTTCAGCTTTTCAGCCCAAAAATTATCATGGCGTTTTCCTCTACAAACTATCGAACCCAAAAATTTTAGATCATTCATCTCAATTCTTTTAATATTTGATTGGGCGAAAGATAAAGCTGTTGAATTTGTAGTGATTTCGCATTTTTTTAAATTCAACTTGAGACCATATTCACGACCATTACTGTTGATCAATTCCACATCATCCATTAGGTCCTTTACACATCCCCCCAACGCAATATCGTCCAAGTATGCGACAACAAATTTAGATCGAAATGCCTTTACCAGTGGGTCGATCGACAGCGAAAAGAGAAACGGTCCCAAAGGATCCCCTTGTTGCACACCTTCTGATGAAAAAATGATGCTGTTACCAAGTGACAGGAATGAATCAGCATCGTACGCCAACCAGCAAAAATTGAAAATTTCTGGGAGCCGAGATTTGACGCATTGAAGCATATGGTCACGACGAATCGAATTGAAAGCATTTGAAAAATCAAGTTTTAGAAAGCCTTCATCTTCCTTCATATTATTGACGAATCGCCTAACAGCGTGTATCGCTCCTTCTGCTCCACCGCTAATCCCGACACCGACCTGCTGAGGCTGGAGAATTGGACCCACCCTGTCCTTGATGACCAATAGCGCACATTTTGCAGCCCAGCGTCTCCATACATATCCAATGGCAATAGGTCTGACACCACCATCCTCCTTTGACAAGGCCACCAATCTCCCGCCAAACAAGTATGGAACTACCTCGGGTGGACAAACGCCACTCAACAGCAGATTGATAAAATCGGTCATGGCGCTGATAAGTTCTGCTGTTTCTATTTTATCATGCGTTAAATCCCTTAAATGCTGTGGGGTTAGGCCATCTCTACCTCCTGAGGTTCCTTTTGGAAACTGCCTCAAGCACAACATAATTTGTTGGGGATTAACTGTAACGCTTGTCGATTCTTTGTTGGGACTTGGTTTTCTGTCTAACGGAGCGGGAGGGTGTTTGTCCTTTAGGGAGTTGATAGTGTTTGTCGAATCCGGAGCCATCGTATCCGTCGATGCTAAAATCCTCATTTCTCATGTTTCCCTGTTCTATTTTGCATTTGACTAAAGCACTAAGCTTTGGTTTACGAACCCTTTCATCTTGCCCCTTTACAATTGGTTCGACATATTTTATCAACTCTCTCCAAAAGCATCTAATCTGCTATTAATTTTTGCGCTGATGTTTTTTTTTTCCTCCACCTCGAAGATCCTTTCGGAGAATTAAGCGGGGAATGAATGGCAACCTGAACCAGAGAATGGCATTTGATGGGTTATCACAGATGTTTTTCAAAATATCCTTCAATATCCGGCCAAACTTACCACGTGATTGCTTGGGCACATGGTCAACTAACCGACAGCCCGATGATTTTTCAAAAAAATTTTCAGCCAGTGACGATTTACTCTTCATATCGACAGCGGTATCAAGGACCCTTGAGTCTTCACTCGTCTTTGAGATGTTGGCGTTGACGACATTGAGCGACCTTCGTTTTCTGCTCGAAGGTGGGTGCTTCAAAGATCCCGGACATTCTGAGCCTTTCACTTTTCCGCCATGTCTAACGAGAGTACCATCCTGCCTCACTTTAAAATGTTTATAACACACATGGCACAGAGTGAGGGAAGTCGTGCTTGGTACATGTCCTTGACTCAACATTAAGAAACCAGCAACGCAAACTGTTATTATTATTGTAAACTGTACATAAGGCTTATAACATAAAATTATTGTAATTATTATTATGGTAAACTGTACATAAGGCTTATAACATAAAAAATTGTAGAAATTTTATGTATGTATGTATGTATGTATGTATGTATGTATGTATGTATGTATGTATGTATGTATGTATGTATGTATGTATGTATGTATGTATGTATGTATGTATGTATGTATGTATGTATGTATGTATGTATGTATGTATGTATGTATGTATGTATGTATGTATGTATGTATGTATGTATGTATGTATGTACGTATGATGTATGATGTATGTATGTATGTATGTATGTATGTATGTATGTATGTATGTATGTATGTATGGATGTATGTATGTATGTATGTATGTATGTATGTATGTATGTATGTATGATGTATGTATGTATGTGTGCGAGTCCTTGGTTAAAAACAATAGCCATAAAAACTATCATTTAGTCCCGACTCACTAATAATAAACAACATAATAAATGTTGGTCCTAGGATCTCGCACAGCCGGGCATTTGGCGATATTTTCTAATATACAAAAAGAATAAAATTTTTGTAATAATAAAGAAATATTTTGTTTTTTATATATTTTATCGTTTGGATCGCATGACACTTCGATTATTCTAGTTCAGATTTTGTCAAAAAAATGCTGTGTGACCTTATCAATTGGACCAAATGTTTCAACACAAACCGGGACAAACAATCTTGTGTCGTCATTCAGATCAACATATTTGGAATTTTTAAAATCAGCTGCTCTTATGGCGGCGGAACCAGGTTTCAATGAAGTATTGCTGATATACCTATCTGCCAAAGTATGTGGGAACGTCACGTCCCACGTCAGACAACGACCATCAGACCATGGAGTTACAATGTATCCATCTGGTCTAATATTCCTATTCGAGATCAGACCGGCAGGCTCTTTTATGGCTGGTATATAAGCTTTTTGGAAAATCAGATAATCATTCATTGCTGAATGCCTAGCCTTCCTGCCGGATCCCAACTTACATGAAAGACCATGATAGCCCAAAGAAGAAACATGTATATATATATACATACACACACACATATCTACATATATGTATGTATATATATATATATAGAACAATAAGCAGATCAATTGTGTTGTGTATGTACGCAAATACATGTCAATCGAGCAAGACATTAGACACAATGCGAATGCCTGTCTCTGATATCTGTGTGCGAACCGCTTACATCCATGAACGCTCGACCAGATGCCTTGAACCATTACATCATCTGGCCTTCATAACGAGATTGTAATTTTTTTAAATTTGAAAACTGTCAAACAAGAATTTGTAACCAGTTTTGAATCGTCTATGCCTTAATTTTTTTATTTTTATATGCACAATATAATTGTTTTGCTTATATTTTCAAATAATGCAATAAGGTAGAATATTGTATAATATTAAAATTTGTAGACAATCTTGTTGTTGGCTTTTTATTGATCTTGTAATTTATTTTTCAATTTTTTAATGTGGTTGTTCGCTTTTTAAGATTTTAAAACATTTTTAAGCGAATGATCATGCCCATGATGATCAGGAAATGTGAAAGCATGCTACTTTACAACGATCATGAAATACTTGAGGGTATTTGTGGTTCAGGGTTGTAACAGACTAAGCTCGCTGATTGCCTGTTTGTTTCCATAACATACAACTGCATACATAAATGTTGGAGGTACATCGCGGCATACATTAATTAGTGTTGAAGATACATCGACATTATGGTTGATGATAATCAAATGATTTGCATAATTAAGGCAATTCATTTATTAAAAAACCATTCTAATGGTCTATTACTTTCTTTATTATTTTCAGGTTCAAAGAAATCGAAACCACTCAAGCAGCTTATATGAATACGCGTCACATACGAAGCATGTGATAAGTGGGGATTTTTTGTCATATTCGAACTTGGTTATTCCAGGCAGTGCGAAACAGCACCAGGCCATCACGCCGCCCTATTCAATGAAAATTTACGTGACTATATGACTCTGCCAAAATTCAACAAGCTTGGTACGAGTGCCACGATAAAGGTTTGAAATAACAATCTTTTATCTGTCTACACATAAGAGGCAACAATTTTGAATCCCGACCTCGCTAGATACTATATCACTGCATACATTAATGTTGAAGGCACATTCCTGCCTTGATGTATTTCCTCACAATTTAATTTTGAGACGCATTTCATGTTTTAGACCCCAGGCCACCATCACGTGTCAGCACCACGTGTCACTGTCACACATGACCCATACAGTTATCAGCTCTTGAGTTTCCTCGGACAATGAAGGAAAAGCGACCTAAGTTTTATCTTTATTTTGTTTTATCTTCCGGGCTCCGGTACACGTTCATTCAAACAAACAGCTGAGCCTGGAAGATGAAAAATAAAATTTGAAAATGTCAAGGTCGCCATGCCTTGCTCGGACAGCTTTCGGACCAAACTTAAACTGTCTGAATAAACTATCCAATCAACTAACACAGCGTAGTATAAAAATTTATGCCCACCAACTCAAGTTGATCCTCATATTATAAAATATTTCCGTTTGATCAAAAAACAAGAAAGTTGATAAAACAACGATTATGAATAATAGACAGATGATACAAACACTATGACAGAAATAAAAATTATTAGTTATTGTTTGCTAACTAACAGTTTAACTAAATCAAAATGTTTAATTCGAGTAGGAACAAGTCACGAAAACTAAGAAGCCTCCACTCCTATCAGCAGCCCTGTCATCTTCTGGGGAGGGCAGGTCTCGTTATCGAACCGAAGGCGGGCGAAATACGATTATCTCTTCTATAATCGTCGTCTTCATCATCGCCATCGTCCTCATCGTCGTCCTCGATGCTGTTAAGTTTATTTATTTTATTGTTGCAAGACTTTGTAGCATTGGCGAGCAGCAGGGGGGCAGGCATGATCATGTTGACCCTGGCTGGCGTGCGTGGGGGTGGTGCGGGTGCCTTTTCGTCATCATTTATATCATCATCGCTATCTTCGCTATCGTTGTTATTGCTATTATTATTATTATTATTATTATTATTATTATTATTATTATCATCATCATTATCATTATCAATATTATTATTATCGTTGTTATTAATTAAGTTCCGATCAGTGTCTTGAAAATTATAATTGCATATTTTCATACCTTTTTCATAATTGTTAATATTTTTATTAATGTTGTTGTTGTTGTTTTTATTGTTATTATTATTATTATTATTCACAAAAAAAGGGGGTGCTATTGAAATGACATTTCTATTTCTTAGAGCTTTCTGATTGGGTGGCTGGTCACGTGATGAGTTGGTTTGTATCGTTGCTAGAGTTTCAATATATTGTTGTTGCTGCTGCTGCTGCTGTAGTTGTTGTTGTCGGGGCATTAGAGTTGGTAACTGTGATTGCAGATGCGTTTGGTACTGCTGATGTTCACGATGCTGTTGATTTTGTGGGTGATTTAGTTGAGTTTTCGGCATATCGTTGTTATCACTATTAAAATTATTCCCCTTATTGAATTCGATATTATTAAAAATGTGATTTGTTCTATTGCGGTTATTATTACTGTTAGTTCTCCTAGAGACGCCCACATCAACATTACTGGGAATAACATTCTCACGGGGTGCAATTTCACTGGAGTCATCATCAGTGATTACTAATCCATAAATATCCATATCTGTCTCTTTGTTAACTTTCTCATTCAAAGGCATGCTGCGCCAAGTTATTAGCGACTTTGTCGGCTTAACATTTTTGTTCGTTGTCGATGGTAGCGTGGGAGATGTTTGTGGTGAGGTGACCACCTTAGCTGCTGTGGTTTTGGATACCACTGGTGAAGGGTTGCTTCTCGGTGGAATTTTCGGTGGTATTTGGGTCTCTTGTTCGGCAATGTTGGGCTGAAAATGAGGTTAAAAGTTGGTGAACAAATTGAAAAATAACGCGCTAATGCATAACGTTTTGTTTTTATTATATCATTGTTCAGAACTTGTATTATAGTAAAAAATAAAAATGGAAAAAATAATTTTTTAAAGTTGTTAGCGATTGCAAAATAAAAATAATTCTTTTTGAGATAAGTCTCTTTTATGGTCTAATGGGCGGGGACCTGATGGTCTATTGGTTAAGGTCGAACCCAGTTAAGGTAGGTAACCGGGTTCGAATATGACAAAAAGATCCCCGCCTATCACATGCTTTGTGTGTGATGAGTCGTTTAGCACATACTAATTTACGATGTTTGTGCGCTCTGTTGAATCATCTGAACTTTGGAAAAGTGTAATTGACCTTTAACCTTAACCTTTAAAATCACTTTGATGAGAAAATTCTTAAAACTCCTTAAAACGCGAAGCAACTAAGAACTTGTGCAGTGCATTTGTTTGCTTCGTCTTCTCTTCTCTATTTCTTATGCTCAATGGAATGAATTAATAATATCAAATCGGTCATTATCGATCAGGAACAAAACACGGTAATTTTATCATGGTTGGTACCATTGATTCCTCAATGCAAAAATTTGGTTCAACAGGTTACTGCTTTAAAAAAGCTTCAGAAATAAAAAATTTTGAAAAATCCTTGTGAATTCAAAATGATAGTTGTTTCAGATAGCAAAAGCTACTGGAGGCATGTCATTTATCTTCGCATCTTCACTACTTTCTTAAAACATTTTTCTATTGGTCTTTTGACCAACAGAACATAGACAAATACGATGTACAAACAAATTTCATGATTAGCTTTGCAATCAATTTTTTTATTTTTCCGTGGCACCCAACCCACTCATTTTTGTCACACTGTCAAGTTCTGCACCGCCATGAAAGAGATGGCAGCTAGCGGACAGAATCTTGTTCGCGAGTACGTCAAAAAGAAAGGTATTTAAAGTTGATTAAAGATGTGAGACTGCATTTTACAAATATTTATCACATGCAATCGTTACTGTGCAAGACGTTCATTCTAGGATCGAAAAAGACAATGTTACATATGTGACTCCGAGGTCATGTAAAGACTTAAAGAATTAAAAAAATATATAATGCTTGCAATGTTAACTTGATTAACCGGCTGGATAGATGACTCATTTGATAACATGTTAAACAATTGAAATAAAAAAAGAAGCGAGAATCATGAAGTAAGAAGGTAGGAACCAGTTTCTTCGGGAATCCAGTCACAGACTCAGCGCTGCAGTAACCACTAGTTCCGCCACCTTGTGTGCTGTCGAAACTTTGTGTACTCTCCCTGCCTGTTGTATCGAGAAAATTAATAATAACAACAATATTTATGGGATTTCAAGAATTATAAACATCTAAAGATAATAAAATATTTTCTAGATACTGATAGCAACATGGTTAGTCTGAGATATTAAATGTCGTTCAAGTTCTTGTTCAGCAGTGGTTCGCAGCGTTACAAATTACATTTTATTTGCCGATAAAGAATTAGTTATAGATGGTTTTTTGGAGAGATTCGGATTGAAAAATGTATGCAGATTTGCGAGCCAACGCATTTGTTTAAGAGGACATTATTTTTTAAAAACTTCAAAAATTTTGTAAAAAAAAATGTTTTAATAAATAATAATCAAGGCAAGTCAAGATATAAATTTTGTGGCCATTAAATTTGTAGTAATAATTATTAAAATTAAACAGAAACGAGTTTTTGGTCATTTTGAATCAAACACCACTTGATCTGGGGCTGAAAATGTTTCGTCAGAAGTTGCAACCGTGTCGGTATAAAATTTCTACATAGTTTATATTGGGACCAATCGGGAAAAGAAAACTTTCGTAAAATGATTATTTAATAATTTTCAAAAACCAGAAACCATTGTGGACATTACATGCTTACCTAAAAAATACGCGAAGAAATTTAAAGAGAGGAGTTTATTTAGTTCGGCAGTATGAAAAATGCAGTGATGGCACATAGATGGAGTCAACACAAATTTTCAATTTTTTTTGCCTAATATAGTCTTCAACGAATTCAATAAACCACTGATTTGTTAACAAACTTGAACTGGAAGATCGATCAATGATCGGTTTGGCAGGCACTACTGGTTGAACCTATAAATTATATTGTGATCGAATGACATTTCGGAAGTGTGAATTAAGCAGTTAAATTAATTATTGTAATGATATTCAATAGTCATCCAATAAATTTGTTCGCTATTGAATTAATTACCTTTTTCCACGGGTTATCAATGGATTCGATTTTAGTATTTTCGTAATTATTGGTCTTCGTCTTGTTGAACTTAACGTGAAAATATTGTTTGGCATTTTTCACGATGGAAGATTTTGAAGTGGGTTTCGTGGGGTTCAGTGGACTCAAGCACAGATTGCAATCTTTGGGATCCTTCATGGTGTCGGTGTTCATTATCACGTTCATTTATCGGGTTTGTATCGGTTGATAATATTTTTAAGAAAAGCTTCGATTTATCATCAGTTGAACGAAAAACAAAAAGCCAATCAAATTTAACAGAACAGCAAAACAATTGATTATTATTTGTTGACATAGAATAATAAACAAAGTTTTCAAAATCTATTAAAATCGACCGCATGTGCACTACCTGACTTGCCTACCTTGCAATTATTTATTTTCCATGCGTCAAAAAGAACATTAGCTTCTGAAATTGTTAACTTTTTCTCTTTCACTTGGTTCTGGATGTCTATCAGTTCCAGCTGTCCCGCCGTGTAACATATGTTTGAAAGAGGAACATCACTTCGCTGGTCTTCAGCTATATTTAATCCATTGTAAATAAAATAGACATTTCAAGTTTATAAAGGTATTTTATTTTAATTGTTATACATTATGGTACACATACATTAGTTTTGTTTATGTGAATGATATTATTTGAACACTCTTTCAACAACATTATGTCGCCTTACTCGATGGAATGTTTCGATTTGACGACTGCGGTTGTTGTGCTGGAAACTTTTGTAGTTTAGAAAGAGGTTTACAAGTGGGATGTTGTGGTTCTGTTTGTTGCTGTGGAATGATTCTATTGAAGTGGTTGGACTTTTTTGGAGGCAGAGGAGGTTGGGTAATCGATGACGACATTGAAGACGGTGATGCTGATGATGATGTCGGAAAGGTTGGCGCTGATGATGATGCTAAGAACGGTGAAGTTGGCGATGATGATGTGGCCTCTGAAGAATAAAACTCAACTGTGAAATTTTTAACAGCTATCAAGTGGCTGTTTCTTGATATATGGAGGGACGTTTGGCCGGTTGGAATATCTGTGAACGATGATAACGATAGCGACGATGATGATGATTGTGATGGTGATGATGATTGTGATGGTGATGATGATTGTGGTGGTGATGATGATTGTGATGGTGATGATGATGATGATGATGACGAAGATGACGGTGGAGGTGACAGTAATTACGGTTGTGATAATGATGTAATGAAAATGAATGAAAAACTAGTAGCAAGGCCATTGAAGATCAATTCATCAATAGTGCTGGAGGTTGTTAAGAAATGACAAAAGACGATAAAGTCAAAAATGATGATGATGATGATGTTATTATTGATGTTGATGATGTTGTTGTTGTTATTGATGATGATGATGATGATGTTGATGGTGATGGTGATGATAATGGTGATGATAGTGATGCTGGTGATGTTGTTCAAGATGATGGTGACGATAAAGACGATGATGATGGTGATAATGAATGAATGAATGAGTGAGTGAGTGAATGCGTGAGTGAGTGAGTGAATGCTTGAATGAACGAACGAACAAACGAACGAATGAATAATGATGATAAGGATGATAATGAAGAATTGGGTACAAGTGTATATTACAATGAATTTTGAACAACGAAAGGACCGGGAACCAAGAGAAAAATCGAAAAATCCCTTCAGCGATTGCATTCAATGGCTGGCATTCTCAACGTTAAACATCAAACATGCCTATTGACAATAAGTATATGCAAATAAATAATTTTTAGTATATATATATAAACAAATGTATGCGTATGGCGTGTGTGTTTGTGTGTGTGCGCGCGCCTAAATTTACTGCCTAGTTTAAATATGAAAATGTATTAAAATGTATTGAATCTTCCTTGTTTAGCAAAATCATGCGACTGAATGTTTGAATGTAGTGTAAAAACACTCGTGCGTGCGTGTGTGCGTGCGTGCGTGTGTGCGCGTGTGCGTGTGTGTGTGACAACATTTGAGCAACCATGTGAAACGTTTGAATAGGCAGCTACACGTTCATGTGTCCTTATATTTTATATTTATTAAAGTAGTTACGTGCATAATTCAAAATGATTTATAAACAAACACATATACATAGACAAATACACAAACAAATGCACACACGCACGCAGGCACACATATATATGATTATTATTAAACAGTGAACAGTGTCAATATATTACTACTTCATGCTCTGACGCTGCAGGTCAACAGCGCTCCTCAATGAACAGTTGAGGCTTGAGATCCGCTCCGAACTTCGTTAAGTGAAGTGATGGAGAAGTAGTTAGTGAAGGAAGTAAGAAGGGAACAATAAAAGCAAAGGCAGATTTAGCATGGGTATGCTTAACAGGAGTTAAGAAGAAGTGAAAACAAGAAGACGATCGCAGACCGAAGCGTGTTTGGGTTTAATTTAAGTATCAGATACCTTTTTCAGAAATAAAGCAGATTGAAACATTATCCCAAACATAGGAGCAGATAGGAACACGAGGCGAGCGGCAGGCAGAGTTGAAGAGAAGAAGCAGGAAGACGGGCTGCAGTAATCGATCCCAAGAAAACGATTGAAATGACAAATAAGGGAAGAGTAAAAATAAAAATTCCTAACTTATAAATTAATCTATAACTGTTGCTATTCTGAAATGATGATGAGTGATGATGATGACGACGACGATAAGGATGATGATAACTGATGAGGAAGTATGAAATGACGATGATGATGACGGCAGGAATGATGATGATGATGACGATGATGACCGGACTAACCACTCGGCAGCTTCACTTTGTAGACGTTCTCCGCGATAGATCGCACTCTCAGAATGTTTCCACTGTTGACGTATTGACCGCCAGCATCCCATTCATAATCTTCATCATCATTCTCATCATCATGGCGAGCACTGCTACGACAATTAAAGTAGTCCTCATTACTTTTAAAATTATCCTGATCACATTTGTGGCCACAGCCGAGAGCGGGGCGGTTGAAGTTGTGGCCACAATGTTTTTGTCGGCTGGGTTTTTTCACGCTTTCATCCTGTCGTGGTAGCAATCTGATACAGACGCTGTCGGGACCATCATTGTTCTTGTTGCCGCTGCTGTGGCTGCTGCTGTGGCTGCTGCTGTAGCTGCTGCTGATGATCATGATGATTATGATTGGTTCGTTCTGTAGGAAAGAATAACAATGTTAACAAGGACAACCTCAAAGTAACTGTATAGAGCGAGAAGTCCTAACACGTCAGCCTCACCAACGCAACAAATCAAATTCAAACTCAACAATATTAACATAACATCAACACGCCAACAACTTACTCCAGTGAAGACAACATTCTCCGGGATCACCTCGACTCCGTTCGACTTGTTGGACTCAAAGTTTATCAACTTCAACATCTTCCAATCGAGATGCAATGTTTCTCAGCAGCCTTTTCGGCGATGATGACACGAACGAATGTTTTTTTTTCTACCAACAACTCAACATCTTCTGTTTAATTGTCACAATTTCCATCAGCACGCTAATATGCCGCTATCTTACGCAGGCAGTTATGCAAAAGTTGTTTCTAATATATACGTATGTATGTATGCATACATACATACATACATACATACATACATACATACATACATACATACATACATACATACATTCACTTATACATTCGTATATATAATGTATTGTATGAGCAGGTAGAGGCGAACAATTGCTGAATAGTTGTCGCTTGAGTAGTTTGTTAAATAAAAGAGGTTACGAATGTTGCGATAATGACGACGACGACGATGATGAAGACAGTGATGATAGTGATAATGATGATGATGATGAACAAGATGATTGTTTTGATGGAGAGTAACGATGGTAATGATAACAATCAGAGGCGCCGACTTGTCCGATATATTGGAGGGGCCAGGCCAGGGCTACCTATTGATATATTATACCATATGATTCTACTGTTTCATTATGATATATATATATATATATATATATATATATATATGCAAATTTCATTGAAATTGTTTGCCCATTTTGCATTAATTAACTTCTTTATAAGACATTCAACGAGGCGGTATTGTTTGAGTTCATATTTATCTAAAACTGGAATAAAGCTAACAGCGCTGTTTCGGCGTAATGCCATCTTCAGAGCCTAAATATTGTTTAAACATATAATTTAATTAAAGTAAATGCCTAATGTAAAATGTGAAAATATAGAAAATAAAATATGTATTAAATTGTGAAATAAATTAACCTTGTTAACATAGGTCTGATGTGGAAACTCGTATCACACATATTCAACCGCAATAGTTGTATTCACAACGCATACACAGCAATATTATATATCTGGCGCACATGTCATTCATAATTAGTTTTCACTAACGTTTCTCAACCATGTTAAAACTTTTATAAAATTTCTATATTTTAATTATTTTACTAAACATTTTATTTAAATTACATTATTTTATTTATATAATCTACATAAACTTTAGTTATTATGATATTTACAACAAGGTTAATTTATTTCACAATTTAATACATATTTTATTTTCTATATTTTCACATTTTACATTAGGCATTTACTTTAATTAAATTATATGTTTAAACAATATTTAGGCTCTGAAGATGGCATTACGCCGAAACAGCGCTGTTAGCTTTATTCCAGTTTTAGATAAATATGAACTCAAACAATACCGCCTCGTTGAATGTCTTATAAAGAAGTTAATTAATGCAAAATGGGCAAACAATTTCAATGAAATTTGCATTTCTGAAAACCTCGTTCCTAAATATATATATATATATATATATATATATATATATATATATATGTTTCAAACATATATAAATATAGGAGGTTATGAAATAAAACATTCAATCAAAATTAAAACAATGCAAATGTTTTTAATCGTAAATCATTTCGTTTAAAAAATCATTGCATAATTGTTTAATGTCAATTGACTCGGTTGAGTTTCTGTAGTAATGCAGTATCGTTCTACATGGTTCAGCCTCCCCTGTCCCATTGTGGATTGCAGATACGTTTTTAGACTGCTTAAGGCTGAGAAACTTCTCTCTGATGTGCAATTTGTTACAGGTAACGTCAAAAAAGCATTAAAACTTTGAAAATTTCCGAAAACATTTTCTGCCTAGATTTGCATTTTATCAGATCAATAACATCTTGCATGCTTTGGATTTCCTTTTTTGAATTACTACAATCATGGGAGATGAGGTCTCGAAACATTTTCAGATGTAGAATAAGACGATCTTTATTTGTATCATTTCCGTAATATTCTAAAAGCTTTGAAACATTTAAACCCTGATCCTGCAGATTTAAAGTACTTAGAACTGAGTTTTCAATGTTTTGTGCAATAAGAAATCCTTCAGACTTGAATCTTGTTTTCAGATATTCAAGTGCGGCATCCACGATTTGAATGTAAAATCTTTTGAAATACTTCTTTCGATCAGCAGGTTTATAAGGTTGTACGCCTTCGTCCATCATTTTCTGGGACACATCAATGATGGTGCTTGTATATTTTTTGGCAGCTTTCAAAGTTACTTCATGCCAAAAGTCATTAAATGACGGTAAACAAATCTCAAGAACTAATTATGAAAATTAGTATGGAAAGTTTAGAAAATATTTAAAATTATACCTAAAAAAAATATTCAATTCCTATGACAAAATATTGGGGGGCTCAGCATTGTGCGGACTTGAGGGACTAAATATTGGGAGAACTCGAGCCCTTCCAAGCCCCATGAAGCTTTTTACAAATGTATACAATTTTGGACTGCGCGATGGTGTAATAGTTAAGGTGCCTGGCATTGTTGATGCAGTGTCCGAGTTCGATTGCAAAAGAAGAACCCAATCAACTTTGTGATGCGTTGATTCACTTGTGCTTATACACCGTGTGTCTGTTATAATAATGATAATGCGCCTCAGTCGCTTGTCTTGACCCTATATAAAATGACATTATCATTAGTTTCGAAAAAACGTTTGTTTAACATTTATTTTGACAAACAAAAATTAAAAAAAAATTGAAAATTCAATTATAAATCTATGGAAAGTTGTAGCTTTCAAACTGTCATTTGTATCTCAGATAAAACACCATATTTAATACGTATAATAAACAAATTCACATAACACTTACATACCTACCTACATACATACATTCATGCATGCATCCATGCATCTATCCATCCATACATACGGGAGATGCACTGAATAGTGATTTTGGCCGAAGTAGGATAGCTTTTGTTGATCCACTACTCGGTCAAAGCCATTTGCCGAATAGAAAAAAACCCAAAATTTAAAAAAATTTGTTTTTTAGAATAAAAATAAGCTGTTGAAAAAATGTTAGCGATTCATGTCTATCCACTATTCACAATTCTATATTAAGATAATATCAAATCTATTGTTCGAATTCAGACGTTTGACCATCTGTGATGGCCAATAATAACTTCGCGCTAACAACATGCCACAAC
>NW_008703618.1:216450-222418 GCF_000326865.2 Helobdella robusta | reverse complement strand
CTTTAAAATATCAAAAAAAGTTTATCATTAACAGCAACAGCAACACCATAAACATCTACAACACCACAATAACAACAAAAACTTCAACTACGTCAACTACTTCAACAGCTTCAACAACAACAGCACCACAATTGCGATTTCTCCAACCTTCCCACGGCGCAAATGGGGGTCTCCTGCCTTAAATGAAAAAAAAAGATTAACACCAAACACAAGATCAGTTGCTCAGGTGTGTGGTCGATTATATAGAGTTAAATCCTTAAGTGGAACAACATGGGGGTGGAGAAAGAAGAAGAAAGGAATTGGTGTCAGAAGAACTATATGAACTGAATAAAATTTCTCAGCCAAGATGTAAGGCGGCATATGTGCAACCACTACCAAAAATGGAAAAAACATTCAGTAAAATAGACCGTACTAATCTCAGCCACTTCTGCACAGGACATCACCCGGGAGTGAGAAGCTATCAGAAGAGAGTTGGTATTAATGATGGCACGGTATGCAGACTATATGGCGTAGAAATAGAAAAATAGAACACATATGGGCAAGACGTCGGAAAGTAGATGATTTGAGGGAAACGTATGGTATGGAGGGAAGACAGGAAGAGTTGATCACTTCACCCATCAATGCTGTTAAAATGTTAAACGATATATTTTGCAGATTGGAGAGCAACAGAGGGGACACATGAACCAATACAACAACAACAACAACAACAACCACATTAAAAAACAGTGCCAACAACATCAGCAAAAAAAACAACATTTAAACAGTGTCAACATTAACAGCACCAACAAAAACAACAACAGAACCACCATCAACGAAACAACAACAACGTCAACAACAACAATAACAACAACAACGTCAACAACAACAACAACAATAACAACGATGTCAACAACAACAGCAACGAGCACGTGACCAGCATAAGAAAAGAGGCCACCCCACCACAGACTCATTCCAGCAACATCTCGCCTTTCAAGTCAGAAAGTAACATTTTTTATATTGCTCCTCGCTTTCTATTTCTCCTTGCTCATCTTATATCATAGTTTTTTTTATCTTATTCATGAAAATTGTTAAAACAAAATGTGTTAAATTATTTTAAATTCACAAGTTCATTTTTACTTCATTATTTGTAGTGTCTTTGACTACAAGAAGCTGTTTATTTGTTTTTTTTTTCAATATTATTAAAAAAAATACGTATTGAATCAGAAGAAAGATAAATAATTATAAGATGATAACAGTTGTTAATATTTTAGTGAGTAAAATAAGGCTTTCAAATTAAATTTTAAAAAATAAACACGCCAACATGCCCGTGTTTTTCAAAAATCCGTTCGTTAGGATCGATCCTCAAACGCTGTTTATTAGGCTTCCCTTGTCAAAGGTTTTCATTATCGTCAATACATGTGCAGCGCACGTATGTATGTTTTATATGTATATATTTGTATACTGTGCATATATTTGGCTGTATGTATATTTGTATGTGTAACTGTATTTATGTTAGTTTGTATGTGTATTAGTCTTTATGTATGTACACCGTTTGTACACGCGTCCGTTTGTATGTATATCTAGGAGGTTGAATATGTATGTACAAGTAAACCAGTATATTCTTATGTGAGTGTGTGTGTGTGTGTATGTGTGTGTGTATGTGTGTGTGTGTGTGTGTGTGTGTGTGTGTGTGTGTGTGTGTGTGTGACGTATGTGAATGTTTTGGCGTGTTAATTTTTTTACATTTTTTTACAATTGTGAATTGTGTATGTTCGATATTCATTGGGTCATTTGTTTCATACGTGTGTATATGTGTCTGCGTGCTTGTGCGTGCGTGTGTGTGTGCGTGCGTGCGTGTTTAAATATACAGGTAGGATCAATATAATCCCCAAGTAAACAACTACAAATTCATCTGCATTGTTCTAATATGTCGGGTCGGCATGTGCACTGAGAAGCATACTTTAAAATTGATGGCGTAAGAGAGGTGCATGCGAGCATTCGAGAATGTGCACACCACAGCACAGGCCTGGTCACATTCACATGCAAACAAACAAACATCGAAATAAGCTTATGTGTACAATTTGTGTACACTTAGAATCATTAATACAGACATACACTCCTACATGCATACGTCGAATACTTGTGAATAACATTATTACACAAATATACGTACATACATGCATGACGCTGTATACATGGGAAGAACAGTAACATACAAACATACCTACAGACGTGGTATACAATAACATACAAACATACCTACAGACGCTGTATCCAATAACATACAAACATACCTACAGACGCTGCATACAGTAACATAGAAACATACCTACAGACGCTGCATACAGAAACATACAAACATACCTACAGACGCGGTATACAATAACATACAAACATACCTACAGACGCGTACAATACTGTGTGCATATGGAAGACATTAATATACAGAAGCCTTCCTGCTGCAAACGCGCACAATTCTTCCTGTTTACGCCTTCGACAACAATTCTCATTCTTTTCTTCTCTTTCTTTTTCTCTCTCTCTCTCTCTCTCTCTTTCCTTCTCTCTGTTTATTTATCTTTTTCTTTGTTTGTTCCAAATTTTTTTATTTCTTCTTTTCTTCTTCATCATATAATTACTTTATCTCACAGCTCCTGAGGTTCTTATTTTTCATTATTCCTCTATCAACTTTAATTTTATTCCACCCTCTCTTTTCAACATTATCTCTCTTGTTCACTTTTTCTTTCTCTTTCCTCCCATCATCGCGATAAATCGACGAGCGAGTGGCTGGCCACGATGTGCAAATAATAATAAGAAGCCGCAGCAGGCGCCATCCACACGAGCGTAAACAAAAACATTTCTACTCAACTTATATCTGTGTGTGCGTGTGTGTGTGTGTGTGTGTGTGTGTGTGTGTGTGTGTGTGAGAGAGAGAGAGAGAGAGAGAGTACCATAAACAACAACCGTGTTTAGCAAATAGCAAAGTATTGTTAGTAAAATGTACCAATAAATAAAAACATTTGACAAAATGGATGGCGAGGCTGGTATAACATCCATCAAGCATTTGTTGCTCGCTCATATGTTCCATCACTCCATCGTTAATCATTCATCCGATCATTTACTCTGTCACATGATTTTTCTCATCTGTTTTTTCATTTGTTTGTAGTTTGTTCATTCATTCGTTCGTTTGTTCATTCACTAGTTCGTTTGTTCACTCACTCGTTCGTTTGTTTGTAGTTTGTTCATTCACTCTTTTGCTTGTTCATTCATTTTGTTTGTCCTGTCGTTGTTCGTTACCTGCTTCTATCATTCATTCACAAATATTTTTTCACAAATCTCTCTTCAGTTTTTCTTCGAAGTATGTACGAACAACAAGCACGTGTGACTCGATGCATCACACACGTTGAATGTGATGACAAACGGGGGATCTCTTTGTAGTCGAATCCCGTCTCTGCAACAGAGGTGTCAGGCATCTTTACCATTACACCACTACGCTGTCCAATCGTATCGCCTCGTTAGTTTTTTATTTAAGCACTCAGCTCATGTCTTTTCATTAATTAATTTAATTAAATTCATTCATTAATATTTTACAGCTGTCCAATTGTTTGCAAATTAATTTGTTAATTTATTTAATTAATTTTCATTTGTTCTTTTGTTCACTCACTCAATCATCAACTAACCAGTTAAGTATGGAGCATCGTATGTGAGGAGGGCGAGGACGAAGATGATGATGTTGACGTTGAAGATGATGATCTCATTGGCAGCAGAAGTGAACAGTTTCTGTTTGAAATATAATATGGAAGTCATCACACTATAGCTGGCTGACACGTTGTTGTCGTCGTTATTGTTGCTGTTATTTTTGTTGCTGCTGCTGTTGTTGATGTTGTTGCTGTTGTTGTTGTTGCTGTTGTTGATGATGTTGTTGTTGTTGCTATTGATGTTGTTGCTGCTTTTGATATTGTTGATGATGTTGTTGTTGCTTTTGAGATTGTTGATGATGTTGTTGTTGTTGATGTTGTTGTTGATGATGTGCTGATGATGTTGTTGTTTTTTTTTGTTTTTGCTGCTGTTTTTGCTGCCGATGTTGTTGATGTTGTAGTTGTTGATGTTGCTTATTGTGATGTCAGTGTTGTTCATTCACTACATTTCCTTTATGTTGTATTGTTTTCAAAGTTCAAGCACACATCCGATGCAACTCAATCAAACATTCCACTGGAGGCCGGCAGGAATTATTGCATCGAAGATCCCTTCAAACTGCTTCACATCAAACTCTGCATACCAACTCCTCAACTGAAAATTTCGAAAATGTTAGGCATTGCAATTCTTCATTAAAATATTTCCTTTCCATTTAAAATTATATGGTAAAAATTTGACAAATATTCTTTGAAATTCATAATTACAATCTTGAAGAAATGAAAGACATAAAGGAAGCATGCAGTTAAAATTTGCACCAGTAACAAACATCAGGATTAACGTTAAAATTTGTACGTGCAGCAAAGGTAACGACTACAACGGCTTCAGACTGGAGTGGATGATTGCCATTGGATATTTGGAGGCGCGTACGCAGATGTATCGGTGCCCCCTCACCTTTCCACCTATCTCACTCACTTTCACTCTCACCATCATCCGTGCACATCTCACCGCGTTCTCGCTTCACAACATTGATATCTTACCTGTTTTAATTTCTCTCTCACTTAATGTTTGCACGTATGCGTGGTGTACCTTTACTCAAGCGTTGTATCTTCCCTTCGTATGTCTGCGTGTGCATTCATTGGCGTCTGTTGTTTTCATGTATGTATGCGTTCATGCATGTATGCTCATATATATTTTCGTGTATGACATGTACATTTGTATGCATAACTGTGTATGTGTGTGTGGGTGTGTGTGTGCGTGTGCTAGCAAGGATGTTTGTGTACTTTTTTAATGTTGCAGAATGAGCTTGCCCATGAACCTTGGACACCTCAAATGAGGGACTGACGGCGCTCATGCTCGGTCTCTCAAAGTTGGGTTCATCGCGAAACTTGGGTTCACTTTGCATAGATGTCAAACCACTTCACCATATAACGTAAAACCTTGCATAAGCCATAGACACCTTCAGCAAAGGTGTCTTACACAAACAAACAAACACGTGTACATTCAAGTATTTTATTCGAAATGAAATGTCTTTCGTGAACAAATTTCCAATTTTTACTGGTGTTTTTTTAACAATATTTCCTAAATTTTCTAAAATCAGTTGCAATTTTGTTTAAATTAAGTGACATATTGTATGCACATGAAACTCTCACCATACTTTGCCTGTACCACCCGTCATAACAGTAATTATTATTTAATTAATTGTTATTATCTATTGGCAATAAAATGTTATTCAAATTTTTTTCATTTTTTAAAGTGTGACCAATTATGATTCGTTTGAAAGTTTTTTCCCCGATCGCTTTCACCAAGAACTTCAGCTTTCCTCAACAAACAGGCCACCGCTCAACAAGTTGTTCCGTCATTAGCAACTGGAGCATCAATATGTGACGGAAGTTTTGCAATATAAATTCTGCAGCCACGTTTGGATGCTGGCAAGACTGACCTAAGACGTACAGCGCTATGAACAAAGAGAGCAGTTGACATCGTGGGTTGTGTAGGACCGCCCCGGTCTATTTCCATTACGAGCGCAGATGACAATGCTGCATCAGACGTTTCATCTTCAGTGTCGTGCACAACAAAGGGAATTTTTCGTGACAGATACCCAGCTATGAAGATGACTTTTGCTTCGATGTGACATCAGATTGCAAAAGTAATTCTGCGTCGTCAGTGCTTATACCAGCAACACATTCAACGTCCGCATCTTCAAGAGTGTGGTTGCAAAGAGCACATTGTGTAAATGAAAAAGTTCTCTCATGACCACCAGATACTACTTCAAACTTTGTAAGTTGCTGTAGACGTTGAACTTTATCAGCAGCCAGAACATCTGATAACGATGTAGAAATTTCTCCTGTACTGTGTC
>NW_008703618.1:196413-213900 GCF_000326865.2 Helobdella robusta | reverse complement strand
TAATGAAGAAATACTATAAAACAAAACCAAAAAAAAATAAATAAATAAACCAGCATACATTCAAATCCAACAACCACATTGTACTGTCCGTTCATACATGCGGATATAATATATAAAAGGACAGAGTACATTCATCTATTCATGAAAGTACGACATGAATGAAAAAAAAATATGTATTCACGTGTATTTAATTATATTATTTATAATTACAGAAAGTATCATAACAACACAACATTAAACCACAAAAAAACAACACAACACACCACAAAAAACAACACAACACACCACAACAACAACAAGACATACCACACCACACAACAATACACCATATACCACACAAACAACACACCACACAAACAACACACCACACAAACAACACACCACAACCAAATCATTCACCTGTCGTGTTGATTAGTGCAGATGAGTTATTCAGGTCAGTTCTGCACGCGCATACACGCATTCACTCCCATTATTTATCATATCAGTCATTCCATGTACTATTTATTGTTTTATAATTAGCGTTGATGTTGTTGTTAATATTATTGGTAGTATTATATAGTAGTAGTAGTAAAATTAGTGGAAAAAGTAGTAGTAATAGTAGTAGTAGAAGTAGCAGTAGTAGTAGAAGTTGTTGTTGTTGACGTTGTAGTAGTAATAGTAATAGTAGTAGTAGTAGTTGTTGTAATAGCAGTAATGGTAGTAGTAGTAGAAGTAGTATTTGTAGTAGTAATGGTAGTATTTGTAATAGTAGTAGAAGCAGTAGTGTAGTAGTTATGATCGTTATTATTAATATCTGAATTTTTACTTTTATTCATTATTAACAAGTATGCAATCAATCAATTAAATGAATGAATGAATGAATGAACAACATTTAAAAACTCAAGCGGATGAAAGAACATCAATTATAACTTCACCGTCAATGTGTGTGTGTGGTGTGTGTGGTGTGTGTGTCGGTGTATGGTGTGTTTTTGTTTTGTGTGTATGAGTCGTTCAGTTCAAGTTTCTCTTCTTTACATTTTATTTCCTTTTGTTATTATTTGTTATTCTTTTTATTTATTCTTATTTGTATTATTTGTTATTGATGTTGTTGTTGTTATTATTTTTATTGCCGAAGAAGCAGTGATCAAAGAAGATGCGAAAACATTTCTATATGTATTTGTGTATGTATGTACGTGTGCATGTATGTATGTATGTGTGTACATACACACATTGTATGTACGTATGGCTTCAAATGGGTTGATAAAGCTGGGAGCGGGGGTGGGAATTGAAATCCCGAATTGAAATCCTCTCTACTAAAAAATACTCCCACTGGCAGTGGGTTTCACACCCCGATCAATCAAGTCCTACTCCTTTCTGGACTTCACGTGGCGAAGCTGTTTAAACTAAAAAGAAATTGCGACGGCGAGTAACTTTCGCTTTAACCAGTCGTTCAGGGCAGGTGGTGTTTGTTAGCCTTGACTGGCCATCTACCTAAAAAAAGGAAACTCTGAATTCAAACCTCTGCTACCTTGCGGCCATTAACGGATCGAATAAGGGTATGGAAATAAACCCAAAGGAAAAATTATTTCTGGCATTTATGCAATTCGGCAGTTTTGGGAGAGGGTCTGAAATATTTGAATCAGACAACTGTAGAATAGGCGGAACAACAAATTAACACTTGCAGCTGGCTAGATTAAGGGCAATTCTGCTGCACCAATCCAGTCACAGCCTCAGTCAAGCTGCTGCGCCTGCCTAGATTAGTCAGCACGTCGCAACTTGCTGTGCCTGCTGTCAACGATCGCTGCGGGAAGAAAGAGTGGAGTATGCCGGGCGAACATACTTCACTATAATCCACCCATTTGTGAAAGTACTCATTGGCTGAGGGTTTTTCATGAGAGTTGGAAATGTTCCAAGCCCCTCGGAAACCCGAATATAAGGAGTATGGAGTTATAAATGCCATTCGTAGCTTGCTATTAAAAGCACTTTGTGAAACTCCGTGTGGTATATCTCCTCAACTGATGAAGGACTCGTTTTACAAGCAGCTCACTGACGTTGTCACCTCAATTCCCTTAAAACTTTGGGTGATTTTAATACAAAAAAATGAAAATGCCTCAAGAAGTCCAGACGCTGTATAACCGTTTTTACGATACAACCAAAAGATTTGAATTCACAGTTAGCATGAAAATGACAGAAGCCTTATTTCAATCATACTCTGTTTCTCCATAGGCGGCAGCCGACGTGATGGCTGATGACGTTCTCATTAATTCTGTTGACAAAGTTTGCTATCTTGGTTGTTATCTGTTGAACATGTTTATTAAAGACGACGACGGGCAGGGGATGCATTTGAAAAACAGAACAGACGTTCCAAGTTTCTAATTGTGTCAGCAGACCTACACATATATCTTGTTGCATCTTTTGTTGATTTTTCGTGTGCTGATTGAATAATTTTCCAAACATTGTTTATTCAGATCACAGTTTCATTAGAGTTTTATTTTCGTTTGTTTATAAAAAGCCAACAGTTTTAAAACGATTGGTACGATCATGAAATCGAATTAAAAGCAATCTATTTGTTAATCATGTTTTTGCAATGATCTATTGGTGATCCGTTTACTGGCAGCGATCCTGACGTAATTTACGACTCATTTGTAAATGACATTCAATCACTTGTTGATAGAATAACTCCTTTGCATTATATTGTGTACAACGATTCTCACAATGCTCCTTGGTTTGATAAGGATAGCAGAAAAATAAAAAATTGTTTTGTAAATTGTAAAAAGTTTGTCGACACAACCCTAGCAAAACCAATAAAATGGCCTGGAAAAATGCTCTGCAACATAAAAATTTTCTTTTGTCGGTAAGAACAATTCATATCTCAAAGATTAGGGTTCAGAGTAAGAAATCGTCTCAGGAAGTTATGGGCCGCAATTGATATATTGTTTGGAAATCATCCGTTACAAGCTGTGTTGAATCAAATAATAAACTTAATTCATCTCAATTTTCAATGTTTTGACAAACAAACAAAAAAGTCAAAAATAGGCAAATCCTAGACCAGCTTTTTTTTCTTACAATTTGGACACCAAAAGTTCGTTTTGCTCGTTCGATCCTTGTTCTGGTGAAGATGTCAAAAAATCGGTTCTAAGTTCACCGTATAAGTCGTTTATCAATTAATTTATTCTAACGCGAATTCTTAAGCAATATTTTGTTCTTTTTATCTCATTTTGACATTTTTTATCAATTTGTGTTTGCGCCTTGGATATTTTTCTGAAGTTTTCAAATATGCTGTTAAAGGTTTCTCTCTCTCTCTCTTTTGCGTTTGCTTCAGAGGTTTCAACGACAAACACACACAGCGTATATGAATACGCGTGCGAACCACGCATCATACACATTGCATATGATTGGCGGGGGATCTTTTTGGAATCTCGCTGTTGTTACTCTTTTGTTGAAAAAGCCGTCTCCTGATTAAGATAACCTCAAATACTATTTCAAATCTTTAGTTTTTATCAAAGTGTTTTTCAACAAAGTTTTGTCAGATGTTAAGATTGTCGCGTCAGGAATTCCTCAGTTCATTTATGTTGTACACAACTTCAAATATCATGCGTTTGCTGATGATTTGTTCAAGTACTTCGGTTCTCACTTTCGAGGAGCTTGTAGGTTCTTATTTCTTATTTTAATGAACTCAATGGTTATTTGGTCGAGAATGGGTTAAAGCTGAAAGAAAACAAGACGCAGGTTTTGCCTGTCGATACGTGGCAGCAGTTACAAAGATTTATGTACAGCTGTTAAAAATTTTGTTATCATATTTAACCAAACTATGACAGTGGACAGAATATCAGGGCACTTTCTAAGGAATGTTGTTTTCAGTTTCGAAGACTTAGACAAAAAAAATCTCTCGACAAGAAAACACTCATTTGTTTATTCAAAATTGGATTATTGCAACAGTGTTTTGTATGGGATGTCCAATAGAAGTCTGCAGTCTATTCAGAATCGAGCGGCAAAATCATTTCTGAAGGATTGAAGTTGGACCATGTAAGCCACTCCCTATTTGACCTTCGTTAGCTAACAATCAAAAAAAGATAATTGTTCAAGATCGCCATTCTGGTGTTTAAATGCCTAAACGGTCTAGACCCACACTATCTGTCTAAAAATTTGTCATATAAAACAACAACAGCTGACGACAAATTTTTTCTGTCGTTGCCGGAGACACGGTTGGTGGCGGCCACTCGTGGTTGTGCACTCGCAGGTCCAACAGTTTGGAACAATTTGCGGACAGTCTGCGTCAGCCAGAATTGACTGTTCAACAATTTCGCAAGGACATGAAAACATTTTTCTCCACGCATACGTACCCTAAGCTCAAGAAGCATTTCTGAGTAATATTAAAGGACGATAAATTCTCTAATAATAATAATAATTATGATAATAATAATAATAATAATAATAATGTATGTATGTACCAACGTATGCAGGAAGTGTGCATACTTGTACGCTCTGTAGTACAGTACACAATGCCATGCAAACACAAGAAAAAATATTACAGATGAATTGATAACAAAACAAAACATTTACTTAACATACACACACACACACACACTCATATATATATAGTATTTGTTTATACTAATGCACTACTACCTCCACTAACACTACTCCTACTCTAATAATAATAATAATTATTATTATTACTATTATTATTACTATTATTATATATATATATATATATAAATCTAGAAAAAAAAACTCAGCCACAATGAAAACAACGGTTTAAAGTTAGTTTTATTTAATCAAATATAAATAAATTGAAACAGATTTAAACGGATTTAAATGGATTTGAAAACATGAGAAACTTAAAAAGACTGAAAGATGTTGTCCGAGATGAACGGAGTGTTGCATGGAATGTTGCATGGAATGTTGCGCTGCCGCCATCAGGATGCTCAATGTTTGTCGCACGTAATCCTGCTGAACCTTTGCAAGCGATCAATCAAGATTTTTATGCACCAGTCAGCACAGCAAGAAGAACAAGAGCAACATAACATAACAACATGCAATGCAAACAAGGCAGCCAAGCACTACAATGTAATTAAACTGTAAACAAAAAACGTCAACCATTTAATAATTACATATTACACAACAAATATTAAGACAATAAAAACAATGTGACATGGTATGGGGCAACAAGACACGTGCGATTTAAAAAAAAATTAAAAAAAAATTATTTATCATGCTTGAGGTGATAAAAAGCAATAATAATACTATAAAATATAATAGTAATAATAAAAACAGTCGACCCATCTGCTTCGTATTGATTGATTATATCGTTGAACAGTTTTAATACAAGTTGAGCAGCAGCAGTCATCTCGAGGTAAACTGAACATTATAAAATCGTTCGTTGTTTTGTCTCCCTTCTTCATAGTTGCATTACTGTGCTAGTTTATTTACAAATAATCTTAATCATCGTCGAGTATTGTAAATTATCATCATAATAGGATTCGTGACCTCATCACCAGGAGGTGCATAATTAGGTATAACATAATTATTTAAATGCTTTCAACGAAACGCTGTTTATTATGCATACATAAATTAACGTTAATAAAGCTAATGACCAGCAGATAAATAGTCAAAATAATGCAATGGAGTTTTCAAATTTTTCACAACAATCATCGTCCTTATCGTCATCATCAATGCCACTGTACCATTGTCCAAAATGTCGGAGCGGAGGTGAGGAAGCTGTCTTCCCATCTCTGCCTGAACTCAGACAGCACGTCCTTAAAAGCCATTTTGGCCACGATGTTCCTGATGGCGCCAGGCTAACTTCCAGCATCAAACCCAGCGAAGTTTTGCCACTTTTTTTAAATCGTGACTACATCGGTAGAGGAAATGACTTACAATCACTTTCAGACGCTGAACAGTTGGCCCAGGTTAAGAGGTACTTGTTGATGGAGGCGATGAAGAACACTGAACAGAGCTGGCAGCAGATCAAACAGTTGAACGATGAAATCAAAAACAAAGAAAACTATATTGGTAACGCGGAAAAAAAACTTTCAAGCCTGGCCGAAAAAAACCAATCTATCGAAGAGGAATTCTCGAAAATGCAAGAACAGAACAGAGAGATAAGGAGGGAGTTAGAGGAGTTGAAGAACAAACTGAATGAAAAAGAAAAACTTCTTGAAGATAAAAATAAGTTAACGATTTTTTTAACATTGGTTATATTAATTCATAGACGTTTAACCTAAATTATTTTAGCAACATTTACACCAATTGATCAGTTTATAAAACACATTGAAACATTTCAGGCAGTTAACAGACCAACTGAACTACGTGAAAAGTATTGAAGAGAAAGAAATAGTCGCCAAAGAAAAATTAGAAAAAACCGTAGAAAAAATAATAGAAAGAGCCGAAACAGCTGAAAAGAATTTAGAACTAATGAGGGAAAGAATGGCTATGAAGGAAGAACCCATTGTACGGACGTTAAACATTTTTTGTTCATTGTTAAAAATATTTGATTTTTAATATAAACGAATCACAATGATCTTCTTTAGTTTAATTTTTATTCATCATATTATCTGTTATATTGAATTAAGAAATAAATCTAAAAATGAAGATTAGCAGCCGTTCAAAAGAAGTTACAATGTCTCAGCAGCCACAGAACGAATATGACAACATACAAAAGTACCTTTCTTGATTGATATATTTGCTTAACAAATTATAATGCGTTCCTAAACAAACTTACAAGCAAATTGGAAACAACAAAATTATTGACTAAAATACACACTTACAATCATAGCGCCGTTGACATATTTTATTATTGAAATAATTTGCACCAAAACCAGGAAAGCGGATTTACAGAACATCCTGGAAAGTTGCAACACAGCATCCAACGCTGCCTACATGCAGAGCGCTAACCCTGACCTCGTCAACCAGATGTTAACCTCAATTGATCCAAAACAAGCAGCCTCTCCTCTTGCGCAAATATACTTGAAAAATTTTATGGAACGCTACAGCGAACTGAAAGCCAGAGATTTCGCATACAACCAAACATTTGCGCCAGTGAACAATCAGCTACCTCTATCATACAACCAAACACAACAAACGCATCTCCTACCTCAAGCAAGCAGCCAACAACAACAACGATTACGCCCGGTGTCACTTCGTTCGAACCTTCCATACGACGACCTTCCAGAAAGTGACGGTGCCAAAGTGAGAACGACAAAGAAGCACAACAGTCAACGAGACGAACGGCTGCTTGAAGAGGATGATGATTTTAACGACCAACAAAACAAAAATAATAACAACAATAATTACGAAGATTATTCGTTCTTCCAGAAATCACGCAAACCTCCAGCGTCCTACAATGAACACAACGGCAGCAATAACATTTATGGCGGTACAAGCAGATACGGCGATGCATACGACGCGAAAGAAAACAGATTTGATCAGAAGCAGCGAGGCAAAACGAGAACGAAACACAAGAAACCAAGTTAACTGAGAGAACAACTGATTAATAAAGTTAGTTCGGACCTTCCAACTAAGTTCAGTCACCAACAAAATGTGATTTAACGTTCACATATATGCCACAAGCTGTGACAGCTCTGATAACATGCCAAACATAAAATTTAACAAACCACCAATCCAATACATATTTTGTTTTTGTTGATTTTTAATAAAATCATTACTAAATGTTAAATATTTACAAAAGTAACAAGACAATGTTTATTAAAATTACAGCCAAAATTACACCATTTGAGCAAGTAGTGAATTAATTTTATCCTTTCGGTCGCCATATTGACCCTCTTTGTTAAATGGCAGACCAGAATTTTTCCAGCTTTCAGTGGGAAGGTTCATTTTTATATGCCAAATTAGGGCATTTACTTCTTTGAAGTGAGGTCCGAGTGTGACAATTTCGTGGATAATGTCCTCGATACAGATGATGTCATACTGACCTGCAATGAGTTTGAAATTAGTAGAAACAACTTACACAGGCAATATATGCTGAAGATCTATACTCGCTGAAATTGAGTAGAAAAAAATGTACAAATGTAAATAAAAACCTAAATGATCTTCGATTAATCTATTGTCATTTAGAGATTTGAATCCATTTTTGGTCTTTGCATGACCTCGTTTATATATCAATTCTCTAATTGACTTTAAATTAGGAGTTCTGAAAAAAAATTACAAAAGTGGTAGACGCTTCAGAATGAATGTGAAAAACTCAGTTGAACATATATGTGAATAAAAAAATAACAAACCCCCAAGTGATGTAAGGTTCAATGAGTCTCAATAACTTCAATGTTGTTGTGTTGAGCTTTAAGAAGACGCCTGTATTTGGAGTTATCAACCGCAACAGGTTCAAGACTTTCCTGGCCCTCAAATGCAAATCAAGTGGTGTTTTGATCCTGACAACGAAAATTAAAGTTGGGTCAACTGGAATTTTGTACAAGTTGGCTCGTCTGGCTCGTCTCTGGATTTGAATGTCAAAATTCTCTCGAGATCTGTATTCCTTAACAAACTTTTCAGCTCTCTTGAATCTTATTCTTTTTAAGATGGATTCCTTTTTTGTCTGATGAGAGTTGAAAATTTAGTGAATAAGAATTTGTTTTATTTTTGATGAGAGTTGAAATTCAGTGAATAACAATTTGTTTTATTTTTGTTAAAGGTATAGAAAATTTGAAAAAATTACTTTATTCTTGATTTCATTGGCAACAGATTTGGCCTTGCTTATCTCATTTTTCTTTTTCTTTTTAAGGATAACTTCAGGAACTTTATGAGGAATGTACCTAGAAATAAATTAGTATTGAAATAAATAACATAAAAAAGTCACCGAAAGTGGTGGCAAAAGCTCAAGTCATTTTATATATTATATTATTCCTCTATTTATTGCTTTTTCCATAGTTTGAGTAATTTTTTTTAAGTTGGTGCGTGTGTGCAGTAGATTAGGTAGTGTTGTAATAGTCGTTAAAATTATTAATTAACTTTTAATTTAAAATTTAAATTAATAAAAAAATTAAAATAAGTAACAGAACAGAAAGGATTCAGATTTAGAAGTACGAGACTAGAAGAGTTTAGAGAAGATTGAATAAGAAAGATTAGATTAGATAGGTTGATTACTGGATTTGTAGCTGCAACAGCACTGATTCAAAACAACTGCAGAAGCAACATTTGCCACTGGACTTTTTTTAGCTTATAATAGGGCCAAAATATGTATAAAATCTCACGGGCCACATAAAATGGCTTAATGGCTGTAGTTTGCCCGCCCATACTTTAAAATATAAAAATAATTTTAATATGAAAAACAATTACATTGACTTTTAAGCATTTCATATATTTACTAGTGATAAGATGAAATTATGATGTAAAAGTTGAAAAATTTTTTTGGCATTTTGAACCTGAAGTCGGATATTTTTAACCAGAGAGATTTTTTGAGGGGTCAAAGTAGGAATTGGATTTTTTGAGGGTTCAGAGTTGGATATTTACCATCTGACAATGACAGACTGACAACAATGTTGCTTAGTCCATCGTCAATTCGTGCCATGCTTTGGTACTGCTTAATTAATGGATGGTCAAAATAGACATGTCAGAAAAAAGTTCAATCAAGAAGGACCGGAGCTAGCCCAACCCTGCTCTGGCCACATCTTTCCTGGCAGCTACAAATCCAAAATGACAGTGGGTTCAGCAACATCTGTCCATTCTGCCATCAGCATTTTGGTGATGCCACACATCTGTTCAGCTGCCCCGTCAACCCAACATAACAATGACTAAACCAGGTCACAATAGCAAATTGGCTCCGCCCCCGTCTGATCCAATGAGTTGCTGCTTTTTAGAGATAGATAGGACTACTAGAGGATTACTTTACTTTACCAGTTTACCTCTGCAAGGCCAGGCTAGGACTTGACAAAAATCTTAACAACCGACTAATAATAATAATCAAAGCGGCTTTTAATATGATAAAGAGCAACCAACCTTTCAGACATCTTTCAACTTCGATCAGATCAAATTCTTTTCCAACAACGCTCACCCAGCAATACCACGTAGGGAAAAGGAAAACCACCAGTTGTGTTTACAAAGAACAAATATTATTTATTAAAATAATATTTAGTTGTTTATAATTTTAATAAAAATGTTTTTTAAAAAACATTTAAAAAATAATAATATATATTTAATTAAAAAATTAAACAAATAAAACATATTAGCAAAATATTTAATCATATAAAATCTATGCTAGGCCATTTTGATTATTGTGACTGAGGAAGCAATTTAGAAATTAACGTTCAAAAGTTTTAATGACGGTCGTGACTGAAAGTCGTTTAGTGACATTTTGATTAATTCATCTTCAAAGATCACGTTTCAATTTTTGGTCTACACAGTCCGTTGTTTCTAAAAAAAATTTTCTTCACGATTTTAGTTTAAATATTTATTTATTAATTTTTTTCATTATTATGTAAAAATGTCAGAATTTGATCCACAAGATAAAAACAGGTTTGTTGATTGGGGGTCCGTCGGCTTCAGTTCTATAATAATTCACATTTGTATTAAATTTATAAATTGTCCACAAATCCATATTAACTAAAACAAATTTTAATTAGATGCTATTTTAAATTTATTTATTTTATTATTGTTTAAAAATTTATTAAATTTATGATGCTGGCCATGAAATCATCAATGGCTAAGCTAAATAAATAAAAACAGGCTATAAAAATTTGGTTGGATATAATATTTTAATTGGATTAAATATGTTGTGATTTTTAATTTATAAATCACATATCTGTCAATCAACCTTTGCTTTGTTTAGCCAAAATCACATATCTGTGATCCTTCAATATCCTTCATTCATCATTTATTAATTTAATTAGCTAATCTAATTTCCTTGTGATTGATTGAAGCATTCTTCATTCCATTTTTCTTTTTGCTACGGTTTCCCACACTTATGATGGTATGGCATGGCATGGAGAATTTATATAGCACCCCTCTATGTAAAACTCAGAGGCGCTGTTCGAGAAGCTGCCGGTCAAAAAAGTGATGTTTAAGTCGTTTTCGGAGCATGACTCTTTCATCCATACTATCAACGACAGCATCCGGCAGTTTATTTCAAACCTCCGCTGTAGCCACAGAGAAACGACGCCGTCCATAATTTTCTGTCCTGAACCTAGGAACAACGAGTTTCTTTTTGGCAGAGGATCTTAGTTTTCGCCCCCCGGCAGCCGTAGGGACAGGCATGATCAGCTGTTGAAGGTATCGAGGACCAAGCCCCATCAAACTGTCTCTTGTAAACATTGCTATTCTGAATTTGATTCTATAACAAACTGGCAACCAGTGAAGCTCATTTCGCATATATGATGAAACAGATTCATATTTTGTTACACCAGCAATTATTCTTGCTGCAGTGTTCAGAATAGACTGTATGCAGTTTTGAAGATACATGCTTGTGCCATAGAGGATTGAACTGCAGTAATCTATTCTTCCACAAATGAAACTGTGCATCAATGAAATTAAGCATTCATTTGTCAGGTACTTTTTTATACGTCTGATTTGGCGCAATTGGTAAAAACATGATCGGCAGACATTTTTCACATGTTTATTCATCTTCAATTCAGGATCTATCCAAACACCAAGATTTTTTACTGGCTCTACATATTCCTGAATACCAGTTAATTTTTGACGAGTACCCAACCAGATGTATTGTGTCTTGTCAATATTCAGCTTCAATCCATTTGCCAGCATCCATTCTGAGACAGTTCTGACACCTGTTTGAGTTCTGTCCGCTAGTTCCTGTCTTTACAGTAACTATACAGCTGTATATCATCTGCGTAAAGGTGACATTTCAAACCCGATGACTCAACAACTTCCACAATATCTGCCGTATAGAGAACATAGAGCAGGGGTCCCTGTGGAACTCCTTTCAACAGTGGGGAGGAAGCAGGATCAGAGCCATCAACACATACCGTTTGTGATCTGTCAGACAAATAGGATTCAAACCAGGCAAGGACCATTCCACCCAAGCCATATGACTTTGCAAGTTGATCAAGAAGCAGCTTGTGGTTGACCATATCGAAAGCAGCTCTGACATCGAGCAGAGCCAAGAGAGAGATACTACCAGAATCAATAGCCTCATAAACATCATTGAGGACCTTTAGAATCGCTGTCTCAGTTGAGTGTCCAGAGCAAAAACCTGATTGAAGTTCATGGAAAAGTCGGTTTAATTTCAGGTATGCGATCAATTGTTTGGCCACCAATTTTTCAATGAGCTTGGAAACAAATGTGAGGTGTGAAATCGGCCGATAGCTCTTAACATCACTCGCATCGGAACCAGCTTTTTTTAGCTTAGGAAGTATGATAGCCCTTTTTTAACTCTCCGGCAGACATGACAATTGTAGTGATGCATTACATAATGCACATAGATATGGCATCAGAATACCAGAAAATTCTTTGATCAAGAAAGATGGTGCAGGGTCAGTACCACAACCCTGATGTTTTTTAGTTCCTCACATAAAAATGTTGCTTCATTAGTTACCAATATATGTGTGTTACATACTTTCAATGGCAATGAAATAAAACTTTGGAAATTTGTATTCTTGTCCAAAAAGCCTTCATTACAAAACCACATAAATTTCAATTCCATAATAAACTATGCTTCAAGAAGTGTTGTCTAATTTCACATTTGAAAAGTGTAAAGTAAAGAGGAAAAGGTTTCATAAAATAGTCTTTGAAATATGTGACGTAAATGTAAGTAAAGGATAATGTCAGATGGTAGCATGGTGTTCCTCTTGTTCATTTAGTTTACATTTCCACTGTTGTTGACTCCTCTACCATATTACCTGTGTTAGTGAAAACGATCAATGCTTCACTTACTGCCAATACATACATCATCCATTTTAAAGCTTTATCATTGTTTGTTCACAAAAATGAAACTAAAAATAATTTAATCTATTTTTTTATATTGTCCTACGTCAGCCTCTTGCTGTTATTTATATTATGTGCTCACTGTTTTAGAAATTTTTTTGAAAAGATGATTTAATTCACTATTCTATTTATTCAAGGAACAACATCATTAACTAATTTATATTTTCAACTATTTTTTAAATGATAGATAACCCATTGTATTGATTGCAATATGGACCTTTCTTTTTTCACTATTTTGTCACACACTTCAATAAACATTTCGATTTTCTTGTTTAAGGCTTCTATGTCTCCAGTTTCTGTACATTTTTTTGTTCATATTTAAGTTTTGTGGTACTACATTTAAAATCTGTAAAAAATTGTGCAGTTGGTACTTTGGGACAGTATCGAGGGAGGAGGCCAATAGCATACTCCAATCAGAACAGGATAATGGTATTTTCTTGGTGAGAGATAGTACATCAATCAAAGGCGATTTCGTTGTTTGTGTCAAGTCAGTTTTTTCATTTTTCCTGTTCTGTAAAATTTTTAACATTGTTCTTATTTGTTTGCAAAATTCAAATTTTGATAAATTCTTAAATTAACATAACTTAGGGAGGACAACAAGATAAGCCACTACATAGTCAACAGAATAAACTCAGCCGGCACAGTCAGGTTTCGAATTGGGGACCAAGAGTTTCCGACATTATCTGCCCTCCTCAAATTTTATAAATCACATTGCTTAGACACCACCCCACTCAGACGACCTGTTAGCATTTTCTTCATGCTTCTCTCTGTATTTTGATGGGTCAAATTTTATATGTACACATATGTCAGTTGTTTTTATCGAATCAAATCATTAAGGAGTCGTGTTAACAAGGCAGGTGGAATACAGGAGAATTTGAAGAGGAGGAATATTTCAGAGACTGTACCTCAAAGTTTTCAAAAGACTCATTTTAGAAAATTGATGCGAATTGGCCACAAGAATCATGTCACAAATGAAGAAACCAAGAAAAAACAGGACAAATGAATATTAGTGATGTAATAAAGAAGAGGAGATTGAAGTGGGCAGGACATTTGAGTTCAGAACATCTAAGAAAGTTTGGAAGTATCTACCAGAGATGAAGGGATTAAAAGACAAACATAAAATGAGATGGAGCGAGTGTCTTAGTCAAGATTTGGAAAGAGATGGGCTTCATTACACGGAAGAACTACTGGAAGAACCAGAGTAACACTAGGAGAGATTGCAAAAGACAGAAAGGGATGGCAACAGGTCATTTTGACCCCTTTTGGCTGGAGACAACGGACAGAGGAAATAAATGAAAACAATAATATATTTATTTATAATATGGTGTGAGATTTTCAGATAAGCATGTTCATCTTCAGTTTAAGATAATATTCCATTTGCACTTTTTAGTTTTTGAAACAAAATTTCCACATAATGAAGTTTTTTGGATTCATTTTTATTTAATTTTTAAATTTAGCTGAGGGCTGTTTCAACTAATGCCATCATCGAAGCCTAAAATGTAGAATCATGTAGAAAGCTAATATTAAAACGTGAAATAAGATATTGATGCAATGAACAAGAATAAAAACTATTACCTAAATATAAATTAACATATTTAAAAAATCAAAATAAAATGAAAATCAGAATAAATTTAGTGGTGTAACATAGATTCTATCTAATCAATACATTTCAATTTTTGTATCTGTTGCAAAGATGTTTACAATGCCTAATATTTGTTAAATAGTTTTTGAAAGGAAGATGAATCTGGGACAGCTATTACATTTGACTGCAGATAAAGTTAGAAGTTAATTTTGAATTAAATTTTCAGGCCCAGAGACAAAAGTACAGAGCAAAATATAAATTTCCTGGCCGTGTTAGTCATTATGGTTTTTAAAAAGTTGAAATTTTTTTGCTTAAATTCACTATTCATTATATTTTTACTGTTTTTAAAGTTTTTTATTTGACAAAAATTAGATTAAAATGATTTGAACTTGAAGGATCCAGATGATTTGCCATTTGAGAAAAATGACATACTGACGATAATAAGGAAAGATGAGGAGCAGTGGTGGCTCGCTGCTAACGAGAAGGGACTGACTGGTCTTGTGCCTGTGCCCTACATTGAGAAGGTACCATGCATTGATAATCATGCAACATTCTCGTCAAATAATCATACAACATCTCATCAGATAATTTTATAAGAGCTGTACTGTAACATTTTATTTGAAAAAATATTTAATCATTTCTAATCACTGATTTTGATGATACTTATGATGATGGTGATGATGACGATAGTGATGATGGTGATATTGATTAGTACACAGAGGAGATGCACGTCCTAACCCCCGGCACCCCGGGTTCGACCCTGTTAAACAACAGCAGCACCAACAACATGTTTGTTGACACCCAGGGACCCACCCTACCCGATGTTATCAGTGTCAAGGAGGTGCATTTGTACTTTCATTCATTTGTTGATTCGTTGTTATCACCTCTTATATTATTACAACCCCTAATTGACTGATTGTTAATCTTCATTATTGTTGTATAGTCAATTGTTAGCTTAAGTTTGTTTTAACTTGTCCAGTACCTTGTACTTGTTGTACAAAGTCGCCTGATAACCACTCACTCATCTATCATGATCTCCTATTCACCACACATCTATCCTAATCTCTAATAGCCACTCACTCACATCTATCACGATTGCCAAACAAACACCCACTTATCATGATCTCCTATTAGCCACTTAGTCATATTTTTTAATTTCTTATTTTCTCCAAATGTTAGTTTATTTCTAGATTGGAAAATTATATATATATATATCTTTGCCATCAATTTTTTGCGCCAAATTAGACGATCAGTTGTATCCATTTCGTTTAAATTTAGAGCTTTCATGTCTTGTTCGATTGTTTGCGACCAGGACTTCTTTGGACGGCCTTTGGGACGTGTGTCAGATACTTTAACATTTGCAAGAGAAGTTATGGCACTGTTTCCACTTCCTTTGACATGACCAAACCACCGCAAACGGTGTTGCCGGCATTCGTTCTTTATATCATTTAAACCAACAGGCTTTATATCATTTAAACCAACAACCAACACGATGCAGGCTTTCGGTAGATTTGATGTGGTCCTTCAGTCTAATACGTTGCATCCTTCGGAGCATTTTCATATTGGTCATATTTTTCTTTGTCTGAGTTGATGTGATAGACACCATTCGATGTCAAAGCAACAAATAAAGTTATTGGTTTAAATGGGCTAAGCAAATGCACGAAAAATTCAAAATAACTAAAATAAAATCATTTATGAATCGCATTCGTCCTCAACTGAGGATCGCAATACGGAATTGAAAAGAAAAGCAATGGTTACAAAACATCATTCATTGAAAGCACCATTCAACAAAGACAATTCAACAATGATCTTTCTAAATGGTGGAAGATAGCAATATATTCAATAACAATATAATCCTATGTAATGTAATATAATCCTATATTATAGAAATCATGTCACATAAAATAAATCGGCACATAAAATAGACAAATTCGTCCTTAAACAAATCATAAAAAGAAACGTAACAACAATCAGTGATACATACTAATAAATTAAAACTCAGGGTATACTACAATAATTGTAAGACATCACAAATGGCCCTGAAGGACAACTGCACTCCTAAAGACGAACAACTAAATCTCACTTACAATCAACACATGCAACTCAAATAACTTGCCAAATTTTTGACAACAACACAAAAATAATTTATCAAAACACAATGCATCTAAAAATTGCAGAAGCTATGCTAATAGATATCAGTAACCCCCAAAAAACCATTTTCAGAAATTTCCAGAAAATTCTAGTAAGGAAAATTGAAAAGACAAACTTTAAATTGATAAGGCCAACAATTCGGTAGAATTCATACAATATTGTATATACATATATATATATATACAATATATATATATTTATATTTATAGACATTTTTATTTTTGCTGAAATTGTTACTTTGATTTTCGTTTCATGAACAGTCACGTATAACATTTTGTTTTATTTTTGAGAGAACGCTTATGAAATTGTTTAATAAGCGCTTAATAATAAAAATGTTTCTTAATATATATGTATATATTTGGGTTCAGACTATCGATCAATCAATCAATCTTCGTTTTGCGTCCAGAAACCCGGTTTCCCGAGGTAGGACGTTGTTTCCTTTGCCATAAACTTTTTGCGCCAAATTAGACGATCAGTTGTATCCATTTCATTTAAATTTAGAGCTTTCATGTCCTGCTCGAGTATTTGCGACCAGGACTTCTTTGGACGACCTTTGGGACGTGTGCCAGGTACTTCAACATCTGCAAGAGAAGTTATGGCACTGTTTCCACTTTGTTTGACATGACCAAACCACCGCAGACGGTGTTGCCGGCATTCGTCCATTATATCTACTAAACCAGCACGACGCAGGATTTTGGTAGATTTGATGTGGTCCTTCAGACTAATTCGTTGCATCCATCGGAGCATTTTCATGTCGGTTCGTTGAAGTTGTTGTTCCAGTTTGGTTGTCATTGGCCATGTTTCTGCACCATATAACAACACCGGACGTATCACAGATTTATAAAGCCTTGATCGTAGTGGTAGTGGGATGTCACGCCGCATCAATA
>NW_008703618.1:190962-196363 GCF_000326865.2 Helobdella robusta | reverse complement strand
CAGTGCTATTTCGAATTTGTTGTTGAGGATTGATGCAAGCAGGACAAACAAAATTGGACACTTTAGATAAAGAACCAATTATTTTTGAACAAAGTTTGTGACACCACATGATTACACTGCTGACACTTGATTGAATTGTTATCTACACCAGCTTTACAAACTGAACAGGGCCATCGTCCAGTAGCTGTGGATTGGATGGGTTCACCAGTGTTCATTGCTTTGGTTTTGCTGATGTTGACTTTGAGACTGTTATACAGATATTGAGAAATATCACCACGTGATCGACACCCACTCGTGCGTTGAAGTTTAAGTCACCCAGCACAAACAACTGGTGTTCAAAAGGCGTCGCATTCACAGCTGTGTTAAGCTGTTCATAGAAACGATCTTTTTTCTCCGATGCTCCCAGTGTGGGCGCATAGCAGCTGATCAACGTAGCAGTGTGTCCTCCCTCGAGACTCAGTTGCATTTTCATTAGATGGGGCGATATGCCATGGGGAGTCTCACACACAGACTTTATTAGCTTGCTACGTATTGCAAATCCAACTCCACTTCTCCTGCCGGATGCCCCTGACAGAAAAAAGTGTATCCGGCACCTTTTTCTTCAAATTGTGAAGCATCTGATAATCTTGTCTTACTCTATTTCAAAACGAGCCAGCTCACGCGCCACGATGGCGGTCCTACGTTCATGTCGATCACTATTCTCCAACAATGTGCAAACGTTCCATGCCGCAAGGTTCAGTATTTTCCTTTTAGATTTATGTATATTTTTGCCGCAGAAAATGGATATCCAGTCAGCCGCGGTCAGCCAACAAGACGGTTTTGTTGGGCTAGGTTTTTTTAGGACACATTTCCCAGTCCCTTCTCCAGTTGGAGAAATCAGTGCTACCCTTATTGAGGCTGCTTTGAGATAAGGAGATGCTGCATTATTGACACATTTAAACATTAAAACTGCTAACTTGAAGAAAACACGTTTCTCAACCCTCAACCAGTGCAACTTATTCAAAATAGGCGTAACATGATCGAACCTCGAACCACCCAAAACCATCTTGGCCTGTATTGATGAAGCTTTGAAAAAGACCTTTTGGTGACACCATAAAAAAGACCATTGCAATAATCCAGTCTGGAAAAAACGAAAGAGGAAATCAAACTTTGAAGAACAGACGTGTTTATTGATTTTTTGACATTGCGTAATAAACGCAGTTGGTTGGAGCAGACCAATACATATATGGGTTCAGACTGTTATACAGATATAACATATATACATATAACAATGCATGTATTGTTATATGTAGTTCATCTTGTATTTATAGTATTTTTAACAAAGGAACTCAAGTTCCATTGTTTCTTTGTGTGAGTAATTTCTTTGTTGGTAGGATCGTTACAGCCTGTTGTTGGATATTTATTACAGGGTTTCTATTTTCTATTAATAAAGCCTCTGCCATTCTCAAATTACTTATTGTGTAAAGAGAAAAAGACTTCATAGAAAAGTCTTTGAAATATGTGAAGTAAATGTAAGTAAAGGATAATGAAACTCATCAGATGGTTGCATGGTGCCCCTCTTGCTCAATTAGTTTCCATTTCCACTGTTGTTGACTTCTCTACCATATTACCCAGTCTGAACCCAAATATATATATATATATATATATATATATATATATATATATATATTTTTACAATATTCTATAAATTCTACCGAATGTTTGGCGTTAATATGTTTGTAGTTCGTTTTTTCGATTTTTCTCACTAAAGTTTTTTGGTGAACGTTTAGTTTATTAAAATTCAAAATAAACTTATTTTTCGAATTCATGCTGCAAATAAGGCCATATTTCGATTCCAAATGAATCATCATCAGTGCTCCTTGCTGTATATATAGGGAAATATTGACTTTGTCAAGATGAACTTTGACGTTGTAAAAATTAACTTTGGTGTTGTAAAGTTGAACTTTGATGCGAATTAGGTGTCAGGTTTCTTTATTGGCTGGTCATCTTCTTTGGTCTCCTTTTCTTCATCGATAGCATCATATTCTTCTTTGTCACTATTTACGATGCTAGTTTTTATTACTTTGTTTTCGTTGTTGGTTAAGCGCCGGGTTGGAAGTGAGGTTGTCATTTTTTGTTGTATATTTATTTTTGGTTTATTGATGTCGATTAGGACTGCTTCTGCAATTTTAAGATGCGTGTAGTTGCTGTTCTGGTATATTACTTTGGTGTTGCTGTCGAGGATTTCACGGCTAATTGTGATTGAGTGTGTTGAGTCCAAATGAGATTTGATAGCACCACTCTGTTTATGCATCGTAAGCCTTCTAGTAGTAATCCCGATATATGAGTCATGTTGACGTGCACAGCCGTCAAAGGGGCAATTAAATTCATATATTACGTGATTACGCTTTAACTCAGAGTTATCTCTAGGACTGCAGTTGTTTTTCAGTATTAGGTGAGACGTCTTTTTATTGTTGTAATAAATTCGGAGTTTAACTTTACTATAGGACAGCTGGAGAATGAAACATTCAAAAACAATGCAAGTTTAAAACCAAATATCTACGCCAGATACGTGGATGATACCTTTGTCTCTTATAACGATTCTGAACAAATCACCCAACTTCTTGGTACCTTAAACAAATCAAAACTTAGGTTTACCATTGAAAGTGAAAAGGAACAACGTTTACCTTTCCTCGATGTGTTGGTCACCCGTGGCGAAGAACGATTCAAAACCGCGGTCTATGTCAAAGAAACGAATACAGGAATTTGTTTGAATGGACAAAGTGAATGCACTGAACAATTTAAAGACAGCACAATAAAATCATTTGTGAACCGGGCATTCACACACTCTTCCGATATTGAAAATCGCGACGCTGAATTAAAGAGGGTCACTAACCTGCTTGTAAACAATGGATATAAGACTTACTCTATTGAAAAGATTGTTAAAAACAAATTACTACACAGCAATAACCTTCCTAGTACCAACAATCAAGATAACGACATCATCTTGTATTACAGAAATCACATGTCAACAGCATACAAGGTAGATGAAGCTATTCTTAAGCATATCATCAATAAAAATGTCACACCAACCAACCCAAATAGTAAAGTTAAACTCCGAATTTATTACAACAATAAAAAGACGTCTCACCTAATACTGAAAAACAACTGCAGTCCTAGAGATAACTCTGAGTTAAAGCGTAATCACGTAATATATGAATTTAATTGCCCCTTTGACGGCTGTACACGTCAACATGACTCATATATCGGGATTACTACTACCTCACTGACTTAGAAGGCTTACGATGCATAAACAGAGTGGTGCTATCAAATCTCATTTGGACTCAACACACTCAATCACAATTAGCCGTGAAATCCTCGACAGCAACACCAAAGTAATATACCAGAACAGCAACTACACGCATCTTAAAATTGCAGAAGCAGTCCTAATCGACATCAATAAACCAAAAATAAATATACAACAAAAAATGACAACCTCACTTCCAACCCGGCGCTTAACCAACAACGAAAACAAAGTAATAAAAACTAGCATCGTAAATAGTGACAAAGAAGAATATGATGCTATCGATGAAGAAAAGGAGACCAAAGAAGATGACCAGCCAATAAAGAAACCTGACACCTAATTCGCATCAAAGTTCAATTTTACAACACCAAAGTTAATTTTTACAACGTCAAAGTTAATCTTGACAAAGTCAATATTTCCCTATATATACAGCAAGGAGCACTGACGATGATTCATTCGGAATCGAAATATGGCCTTACTTGCAGCGTGAATTCGAAAAATAAGTTTATTTTGAATTTTAATAAACTAAACGTTCACCAAAAAACTTTAGTGAGAAAAATCGAAAAAACGAACTACAAACATATTAACGCCAAACATTCGGTAGAATTTATAGAATATTGTAAAAATTATGGTCTATTACCAACATATATATATATTTTTATTATGGACTCAACACAGCGTAGTTTTTGACATTCATATTTATTGTGAAATTGTGACATATTAGAAGCTGACAACGTTGTTTCGGCTAGGTAGCCATCATCAGAGCCTAAAACCAATGAAATATAAAAAATTTAATTAAAATAAATGAGAATTAAACGAATTATGTAAATTATTTGGCGGACATGACAGATAAGATATTAAAAATAAAATTGGAATTGAAAGTGAAGTTAAAATGGTACCTTGCGAAGGATGTAACCTAAAAGATAAATTTAATACTAAAACATGAAATTAAATAAAAGTTACTAATTAATAAAAGTTAAAATAGATGAAAATAAACTGGAAAGTTGGAAGAATAGGAAATAAACAATACGTGTGTGATGAATGTGGTGTAATCACTAGTATAAAATATTATGGAACGCTAAGTATATTCTACACAAATTAAATGCATAACTAAGATTATGTGGTTATAAAATGTATGTAGGAATAAAATAAACTAAAATAAATATGTTAGTAAATAAAATGAAATACGATAAATGTACTATGAATTATGTAATGGGAATTAAATTTAATTAAGACTGTAATAGAGTAGTTAAAGATGTAAGTGTAGTAGATTTCCGACGTACACTTATAAATTGTGTATTGACCGGTAGAAAGCTGTCTGCCTGCGAATGATATTCATATCGTGGTGATACAGGCAAGTACGGTTGCTCACGTACAACGTTACACAGTAGAGCCTGATCCCGGTATTGAGAAAATAGTTGTAGGATGTGGTCGAAACTGCTTGATTGCTTGTTTAAAGTGGGTTTATGTTTGTTGATATACAGGGCCTCACGGATTTTAAGTCGACCAGGATGCATTTCAGTGTCAAGTATCGTACTATTCGAAACCAAAATGGTCCTGGTGAGAGGCATATGGTGTTCACTAACCATATGGTTCTTTATTGCACCGTCCTGTATATGCATTGTAAGTCTACGAGAGAGAGTAGTACGTGTGTGACCGATTAATTCTCCACAACACTGTGTGGCATAGGGCACATAAAACGGTACACAACATTTGTCCTCTCTAGCGTAGGTGTTGGTTGATTGTGACTATTCCTTATAACGAGGTTTGATATACGACTAGTATTGTAATATATGATGAGTTTTAATTGATTGTTATTGTCGCAGACGGAGATGTTGGATTTAACGATTCGTTTAAATTGGGTCTCATCCACTTTGTAGTTGTCGTGCATTTGGTTCGTTTAATATAACGGTATCTTTGTTTTAGTTGCTATTGTTGGAAGAGTTGTATTGGTTATATTATTGATTTTATGTAAATATTTCTTGATTGTATCATCGACTATTTTATTGGAGTAGTTATATATATATATATATATGAGTGATGTGTGTGTGTGTATTTTTTATTTTATGTTTGGTTTATTTATGTGTTGGTTTATTTATGTGTTGGAATGGCGTCGAA
>NW_008703618.1:186453-190268 GCF_000326865.2 Helobdella robusta | reverse complement strand
CTCTGGTTGTCATTTGTTTTTCCGTCATATGTGCCTATGAGGTTTCTCTGTCTGTCTCTGTGCATAAAGTATTCGTTGTCGTTTTGCTTGATGTTTTCGTGTGGGGTGTGTGTGTGTGTGGGCTATTTGTTTAAATAAGAATATGTTTGTTTAAGTTTTCTGTTTAAATAAGTTTAAGTTGTTTGCATATACATAAATTTCTTTCCATCGTTGTACTGTACATGTGGCTCGTCCTTCAATGCTCTTCATCCACTTAAGAATGTTTGTTTGTTTGTTTGTTTGTGTGTGTATGTGTGTATTGTTTGTTGATCATGTTTATAAATTGTTTGGCATGCATGTTTGTGTGATAGGTTGTGAATGCGCGTGTACATTCTATTAAAAATTTTTTTTGTAGGTGCACACGTTCAATGTAGAATAAGTACGTCTGCGTGTGTGTACAGTGCAGCGTTAACGTGCGTCAGCGTACACTCGTATGTATACAATGTACGCGTGCCTGCTTCGAGTGTACTATGTACAGTATGTCATAATTAATTCTTTAGTACATTTCATTGCAGAGGCGAGAAACAGTGAAAGTTATTCATCAGCATCAAATTATATTATCCACATAATTATTAACCTAATTATTATTATCGTACTAATAATTATTATGTTTACTTGGTTATGCAGTCAATCATGATCGCTTTATCTCTTGATTTATCTTCATTGCTTTTAATAGCATCCAATTCATTAAATGCAATGAAAGTTTTATATGTATATAGATATATGTGTGTGTGTTGTGTGTGTGTGTGTGTGTGTGTGTGTGTGTGTGTGTGTGTGTGTGTGTGACACTACGACATGCTAGCTAGCTATTTGGTTAGTATGTGCTATTTTTATATGTATTGTATGATTTCTAACGAATTGTTGGCACTAATCAATTTAAAGTTTGTCTTTTCATTTTTCCTTACCAGAATAATAAGGATATTAATGATAATTTTAAAATTGAAACTTTAAAATGATTAATGCCAACAATCCGGTAGAATTCATACAATACTGTATGAAATATTGTCTCCTTCCAATAATTTAAAGATGTGTAATGTAAGTATGATATATAAATATACCGTATGGAATATGTGGTGTGTGTGTACCATTTGAGATGTAAGCGTACCATTATGGAATATGTGTGTACAGTTTTTTAAAATGTGCACGTGCGAGTGTGGTTGTTTTCTCATTAATCATTATTAATTTAATTAAATTCTATTCTTTATTCCTTTCTAAAATATTGATCACAATCATTGACAATCATAATTATCGTTGTATTATTATTATTATTATTATTGTTGTTGCTGTTGTTGTTGTTGCTACTATTATTGTATTATTATCCTATAATGTTAGTATTATTATTATTGTTGGTGGTGGTGTTGTTGTTGCTGCTGTCGTCTTTTTATCTTTGTTACTATTTGTTAGCGGTTTTATTAAAACTAATATTATCACCATTACAATCACTTGTTGAATTGCCGATGAACTGTCCTGTTGTGTATTTTGTGTATGCGTATGTTTAGCGTGTGTGTATGTGTGCTTCTTCGTGTTTGTGTTTTTCGCGTGCGTGTGTTCGTGCGTGTGTGTGTGTTTGTGTGTGTGTTTGTCGTCTTGTGCGTGGTATATGTTGAACGTGTCGCTGTACTTAATACAAAAATTTTTTAATACATTTTTATCCAAATATTATTATATTATTATGCAATAATATTATATTATGTTACATTACGTGTTACCGTTATATATATATTAGTTTCATTTTTAATGGAATGATTTTTCCTGTTGATTTGTTCATGCATGCACCATATATTCATTTATTCAACATTTCATGCGTTGAATAAAGGATAATTCATTACTCACTCTTTCTTTCATTACATTCATTCATTTACTCATTAGTTCACTCACTCATGCATTCAATCGTTCATTCATTCACTCTTTCGGATGGTTGGTCAATTGGTTGGTCGGTGCGTTCATTTGCATAATCATCATTCTTCAAATTCATGTTTAGTTTATTCTTTCCATTCATTATTTATTTATCTTATTTCAACTTTTTTTTTTAAATTGAAAGATTTATATTTGCAGAAGATATAACGCGAGTAATAAAACTAGCTGGATGTAGATGGGCACGCTTCTCATTGTCCTTCGTAAAACTATTTATATAATTGTACGAATAATAGTAGTAATAATAATAGCAATAAAAATAGTAATAAAAATAACATTCATAATCGATTGTAACTGAAATAGTAATAATAATAATTCATAATTTAATGAACCACAAGGACTTTTTCATTGATTTTTATTTTTTAGTCAAAATACAAAAGAAACATGGAAACGTACATTAAAAGCGAAACCGAAAAAAGCATGATATATATGTGTGTATGTATGTGTGTGTATGTGTGTAAGACCCTTCGTTGATTAACTGTCATTGATATAATCATTGTCAGGTTCTGCTATACTCTATATTATTGGGTCACGCACAGAAAGGTTATTTAGAGCCCCATCAAGTATACAAGAGGAATTAAATATGTATGTATGTATCATAGACACCTCAAATTAAGGACTCACGGCGCATGCGTTTGTTATTTTAAACTTGGGTTCGTTACATGTTATTATGTAGAGTGTGAGTTGTTATTTGACGCTGGTTCTCTGCCGTGTTATTGCGTCAAACATCTCATCCACATAGAAACAGGAAACTATAAATTTGCTCTTTGATGCTCTCGTGTGAGTCCGATTATAAAATTTACCAAATTGGCGATAATTTAGTTACCTACGATATTTCAAAATGATTGTTTATTAAAATAATTTGATCACGAATTGTAAGCATTGTCTGTCTTATCTACACTCTCCTCTCTCTTTTCAGTTGCTAACGACGAAAGAGCTTGTAAAATAATGGCTTGATGAAGGCTGATGTTTTTGATGAAAGCGATCTGGAGAAAGAGCTGGGTGTTTACGACGACAACAGACAATAAATTTCAAATGAATCTAAAGTTAAAAAAATTTGAAAAAAAGCTATTTTATTGCCAATAATTAAATTGATAATAAATAATTAAATAATAATTACTGTTATGACGGGTGGTACAGGCAAAGTATGGTGAGAGTTTCATGTGCATACAATATGTCACTTAATTTTAACAAAATTGCAACTGATTTTAAAAAATTTAGGAGATATTGTTAAAAAAACACCAGTAAAAATTGGAAATTTGTTCACGAAAGACATGTCGTTTCGAATAAAATACTTGAATGTACACGTGTTTGTTTGTGTAAGACACCTTTGCTGAAGGTGAAGTGGTTTGACCTTTATGCAAAGTGAACCCAAGTTTCGTGATGAACCCAACTTTGAAAGACCGAGCATGAGCGCAGTCAGTCCCTCATTTGAGGTGTATATGATATGCATATACATATACACCGTTGAGTATTTGTACACTTGTATGTATATTCGTGTGTTCTTGCTCGGGTGTGTATATATATGCATGTATATATATATTTGTACATATATATATGTGTGTGTGTTAGTGTGTATACATCATGCAAATAAATATGCATATGCCAAAAATATGTGTACATTAAATACATGTATATATGCTTATTATTTACCATTGTTATATTTGTATATATAAACATACCAAATGTATATTTATATGTGTTGGAAGTAGACCATATTTTATACAGTTATAGTATTGTATGAATTCTACCGAATTGTTGGCATTAATCAATTTAAAGTTTGTCTTTTCAATTTACCTCACTAGAATTTTCTGGAAATTGTTAAATTTGTTGAAAATATAATTATATTTGGTCTTATTTGG
>NW_008703618.1:181372-186401 GCF_000326865.2 Helobdella robusta | reverse complement strand
CAATTTATTGTTCAGTTTATTTATTTTCATAAATTGACTTATTTCCAGAAAATTCTAGTAAGGAAATTGAAAAGACAAACTTTAAATAGATTAATGCCAACAATTCGGTAGAATTCATACAATACTGTACAAAATATCGTTCCCTTCCAGCCTATATATATATATATATATATTGCGATAGTTTTACATAGAAAGAGATGGCAATAAAAATTATAAAACACCTGATGAGAAAAATATATAATTCATGAATAATGTAAGGAAGCAAAACGTGGAAACATTAAAATGCTATGCTAATCCATAGATGTAGAAAACTAAAAGTTTACTATATCTATGGTTAAACAATAAAGTGTCCATAGATATAGAAAACTAGTTTTTCTATATCTATGATTAAATCATATTTTAAGATGGAATTTTAAGATGGAATTTAAATTTTAAAACGATTTAAAGTTGCAAACAATGTCTTAAAATAGATTCAAATTTTAAAAAGAAGGGAAAATGAAAAAAGATTAATCATCATCTTGCCTACTCATTCGTAATGTTTGTTATCAGCTCGGCATTACAACCTATCTTATGTTTCCCATCACGTCATTCATCACAGTTTTGTCACTTACTGCAATCCAAAAATTTTTAATTCCAATCCAAAAATTTTTAATTACTTTTTCAGAATTGTCAGCACAACAACCCCAATAATGACTACAATTATAGGCATAACGATGTTTATTATCTTATCATTGTTAGTCATCATCATCATCTTTGAAGTCAACATCATTCATTTATTCATTTTCTTCACTCATTTTTTCATCCTCATCGTCTAATCACTTCGTCACTGTTTTTGGTAATTTTCATTTTGCGCACGCACATTATGACATTATTATCGTTATTACAACCAAATTTACTCTTCATTTTCGTCATAATCTCTATCATTACACTCACCATACTTACATTATCATCATCAACGTCAACCCCATGAACATTATCATCATCATCACTATAATTACCATCATCCTCATCTCCTAAAATCTTCAATGACGAAGCTCTTCTTGTAGCTGTTGACGAATTCGTCGAACGATATCAGGCCATCGCCACTCGTGTCGCACAACTTCAACGATTGCTGTTCGTCGTAATGCAAAAAGCGTTAATCATTAGTTAATTAATTAAATTAATTAATTAATTTATTTATTAATTAATAATTAATTGATTGATTGAATGATTAATTAATTAATAGAGCTATTTATTTCTAATGTTTATTAATTAATGTTGATTATGTTTTGTTGATTTGATTTAACAATCATTTGGTCAATCTGATCGACTGCCGATTTACCAATTCAGTTGAAATATTCTCTTGTTATAAATTTTGATTGTCTAAAATTATTTTGTAAGATGGTGGACTGGCGTGGCTCGTTGCAGTGACCAGATTCGAATGCTTGGGAATCCCCACCGGATGTCTTGTCTTTCCCCGTCGTCATCATCATTGTCGTCATCGACCGTTCCACCTGAAACGCCATCATCATCGTCGTCGTCGGCGTCATCACGATCGTCAATAGGGAAATAATGATGCGTGCTTTCGTGGGGCATCAAACAAACAAAGTCTATTTATAGCGGCTCCATGTACATGCTTTTGTGAGGACAAAATACATTTTATACATGTATGTGTGTGTGTGTGTGTGTGTGTGCGTATGTATATATATATATATATATATATATGTGTGTGTGTGTGTGTGTGTGTGTGTGTGTTGGTAAATATTTTATACATACGTACATATATTCCTTCGTACAAACGTACATTCATAAACGTAATTATAAATGTAAACATGCATAGATACAAACAAACGAACTAACAACAACATGCTTTGTTTGTGTGTGCAGCTGCAGACATTGTTGATGCGAAAAAAAATTATTTGGGAAAACGTAAGAGTCGCTGACCCGTCATAACTCATTTATGTGGATATTTTATTACTATCTTCTTCGTGGACTTGCAGAGGGTCTTTTAACCAGGCTCTTCTTAATCTAGCCTTACATATACACGTACAAGCACATACGCATTTACCCACACACACGAATGCATACGTTCATTCATTGAGATACACGGTTGAACGATTTTAAGAAGGCGGTGGCATGATGTTTTATGGAAATATAAAATCTTAGGGTAGATATTTTAAAAAATGTCAATTTTATTATTTATTATTATAAATTCATACTGATTGAATTTATTGGCGATTAATAACCTTTCAACATCCCACCCACAACAGCAGCAACAACAAAACAACATATAATTGAACAAATATAAGAATTGAACTAACTACCTTGGCCAACTCGTTGACCATATCTTCGGTGACGTGGTCAAGTTGTTGTTGCAGGCAGACCCGGCAGAACTCTTTCAACTCCGCGGGGTCCAGGTATCCGTTCTTATCGCTGTCCAGTCTGGTGAAGGCCTTCTTCAGCTCGCGCAATTGCTGCTCTGTTAACGTTGCCATCTTCCTCTTTCTCTTGCCTCTCTATATCAAATGTGGCTGTTGTGGCTGCTGCTGTGGCTGCAGATGATGATGACGATGATGATAATACCTCTTGTCTTGTCCTTTTGTCTCTTGTCTCTTTTTATTTAGTGTGGCTGTTGTGGCGGCTGTGGCTGCTGCTGCAGATGATGACGACGAAGGCGGTGGTTACAGTGATGATGTGTTTGTTGTTTTAGTTTTATTGAGAATCGTTGATATTTCAACTTTTTTTGGCTTGCTTCGTCGCCGATTGCTCAGTTCTTTTGTATTGTTTTCTATTTTATTTTCGCCAACCTAATAATTTGTTAGTGTTACTGTTTAACGTCTCTTGAATGTCTGTTAAAAAATGAAGCTTCCTTGAATGTCTATTCAAAATTCCTCCCGATGTGTGCAGTTAGGTAGGTACATAGGTAGGTAGCTAGGTAGGTAGGTAGGTAGGGCAGGTAGGTAGGTAGTCAATCAAATGCAATATGTCAGCAGGGCAAATCAACTCTCAAACAAACGCCTTCGCTTCTTGTTTGTATGAAATCTTTTAACAAAATGTTTGCAAAGAATCAACCTCTATGCATATTTGTATGCATATATATATATATATATATATATATATATATATATATGAGAACCTCGTACCAAATATATGCATATATATATATATATATATATATATATATATATATATATATATATGAGAACCTCGTACCAAATAGTGTGTGTATAATGTGTGTGTGATGTTTCTGTGTGAATGTGTGTGGGCATATTTTTAGACTATAAATATATATCGATGAGTATATATATATATATATATATATATATATATATATATAATAATAATAATTTGTAAGATGGCTGTTAACAATGAATATAACAACGTCTAGTTTTACCTGCACACGTAAGAATTGCATGTTTGGTGGTGGATGTTATGGTGATGATGATGATGATGACGTTGTTGTGGTGATGATAATGATGACGTTGTTGTGGTGATTATGATGACGTTGTTGTGGTGATGATAATGATGACGTTGTTGGGGTGATGATAATGATGACGTTGTTGTGGTGATGATAATGATGACGTTGTTGTGGTGATGATAATGATGACGTTGTTGTGGTAATGATGATGATGATGATGATGACGTTGTAGTGTTGGTGGTGATGATGACGTTGTTGTGGTGATGATAATGATGACGTTGTAGTAGTGGTGGTAATAATGATGATATCATGATGAGGATATCGAAGAAGAAAATTTGAAGAACATACAACACATACACACACACACACAACAATTATAACAACACACACTCACACACACGTGCACATACACACGCACATACACGCACACATACAAACATACACACATACAAACACACACACATACAAACAAACACACAAATATAAAACACACACACACACTTTGATGGGGATATTTTTATTTCGTTTTTGTTAATAATTGATAACAAACACAATAATATCAATAACATTGGCAATAATAATAACAATAATAATAATAATAATAATAATAATTAGTAAAAAAATATTAAAACAATATTTTAATTTTTTAATTTTTATTTTTTAACATTAAGTTCTATTGTTTGCGTTCTTATGATTTTGTTGTTGATTTTGTTATTTATGTATGTATGTATGTATGTATGTATGTATGTGTGTGTGTGTGTATGTGTATGTGTATGTATGTATGTATGTATGTATGTATGTATGTTTGTATGTTTGTTTGTTTGTTTATTTTTATGTATGTATGTATTGTCAATGTATATATTACATTGTTGTTGTTATTGATGTTGTTGATGTTGTTTTTTTGTTGCTGATGTTGTTGTTGTTGATATTGTTGTTTCATTTTTTTTTCTTTTTTTTCTTCTCTTTTATTTTTATCAATTTATTCTCAGGTGATTTTTGTCCTCCGGCTCGTTCCCTAACAACGGCGACATCAAACCTAACAATAACAATAATAATAACAATAATAACATCAGCAACACTAATAATAATAACAATAACAACAACAACAATAACAACAATAATAATAATAACAACAATAATAACAACAATAACAAAATCAACAACAATAACAATAATAATAATAACAATAATAGTAACAACGTTAATAACAATAATAATAACAATAAAACATCGATAACAATAATAACAACAATAGCAACAACATTAATAACAATAATAACAACAACAGTAATAACAATAACAGCATGAATAGAGGTTGGTCAATAATAACAACTACAATAATAATAGTAGTAATAATAATAATAGTAATAATAATAATAATAGCATCAATAAAAATAATAACAACAACAATAATAATAACAACAATAATAACAACAATAATAACACTAATATTATTATTAATAATAACAACAATAATAACAACAACATTAATATTAGCAATAACAACATCAATAACAGTGATAACAACAATAATTATAATAAAAATAACAACATCAATAACAACAAAAATTATCAATGATGATAACAACAAAAATAATAACATCAATAACAATAATAACATCAATAACAATA
>NW_008703618.1:163228-180870 GCF_000326865.2 Helobdella robusta | reverse complement strand
GCACAAAACAACAACAAAAACAATAAAAACAGCATCAACAATAAAAACATCAACAACATCAACAACAACTACAACACCAAAACCATAAACATCAACAATAAAAACATCAACAACATCAACAACAACTACAACAATAAAACAACAACAACAACATCTCACAACAACAACAAGAAAAAGATCAACAACATCAACGACAACACACATCTACAACAACAACACACATCTACAACAACAACAACACACATCTACAACAACAACAAGAAGAAAAGCATCAACAACAACAAAATCACACATCTACAACAACAACAACAACAATAAAAGTTCCATTCGGACAACGACAATTACATTGTACATGAACAAATAATGAAACAGACGCAGTTTTGCCTACTAGCCATACACTCATTCTTATTTTTCTATGTTCTAAGACTTTAGATCATAAGATAATGACAATGTATTAACATCAAACTTCGTGCCATCATCAACTGCCTCTGTTGATTCGTGTAGAGAAAATTTTAGAAATTTTATTTTATTTAAAAATCATTATTTATTTTTTTGTTTAATTGAAATTAAAAATCGTCAGCGTGTTTTTTATTTCTTTCATGTCAATGGTTTCCTAGCCGGCTTCAGATTTTAATGGAACAATTTTGGTTCAAACATTTCTATGGACCATGCAGTTATTTTTTAGTTTTTACATATCATTTTTTTATTTATTTATTAATACCTAACCATTTATTTATTTCATTCATTCGTTCGTTCGTTCGTTCGTTCATTCATTCATTTATTCATTCCTCTTCTTTCTCCCTCCCCCCCCTCTCTCTCTCACTCTTTTTCACTCTCTTTCTCCTCCTCACGTGTGTGTATGTGCATGTGTTGTAACTAATTATCAATTCGGTTGGTTGGTTGCATGTGACGAAGTGAAGATGAGCTGTTTGTTGTTGTTTTTTTTTGTTGTTGTTGTTTTTTTTGTTGTTGTTGTTGTGTTGTTGTTGTGACGCTATTGCTAATGCGGTCTCGTCGTCGTCCTTGTTGTTGTCGTTGTTAACGCAGTGCTGTCGTGTCGTTCGTTGAGGATGTAGTGTTGTTGGGCCGCTGATGAGATATCCAGGCAAGCGTGCGATGACTGATCGATATCATCTCGACTCGCTTTGTGCAATTGAGTCGAAGCATCGAACGCTCTTTCTACTACCTGCCAACCTCCAATGAACTTCTATTTATAATTTCTTCTAATGTACATCATTGAATGCCTATAATTATCAGCAGTGGGCTAGGAACCTTTGGCTTAGACGTTTATTTAGATACTGAACATTTCTGTTATCAATATATATATATTATACAGATATATATTAATCATATAAGCATATAAATCTGTGTATGTTATACATACATAAATATTATACATAGTGCAACTTATAAAATTGCATACAGTTATATACATGCGCCTCGCGTATCCATTAAAATATTTTCTGCAAGCAAGCATTACGTGGTGCGCTAAGTTGGGAAGGAACACATTTTGGGACTTTATCAATTCGCGCGCGTTTCTATGCTGGCGTCCCTCTTTATTGAAGTTATGATATTTATTTGCAGAGATCGATAAAATTGTTTTGCTAACTTCAGTGCACCACAACTCCTACACACACACGCACGCACACATACATACATACATTTTTTTAGTTTTTATTATAGCAGCTCTGACATACGCAGAACAACTTACAAAGTTACAGATATATATTATCTGTATATCGAATCATTGAGCCATCTCGCCGGCCAACATGCGACAGCTTACGTCGTCTACCCATTTACCGATCTCGAAAGGATGGACGGCTGGGCTGGCCGAGGGTCGGCTACCAGGATGAATCTGTGGAAATTGCAAGATTCGAACCCGGGTCGTGGGAGTGGAAGACGGACATGCTAACCACACGGCCACGAGACCCTTATACATACATACATACATACATACATACATACATACATACATACATACATACATACATACATACATACATACATACATACATATATACACTCAAACAGCGCTACCAGATGCCGGATGCAATGAAATTTAATTTTATGAAATTGAAAAATAAAAAAAGAGGCTCCAAACCGATGATATTTTTGTCCTTTTTTGTCTTGCAGTTTTCGCGCTTGAGCAATAAACTCCTATCAATTTCAGCACTGCTGATCTTGATGTTTGCACGTTATGAAATGCAGATTTCAAATGTTGAATGTCATTTCGGATGTTTGTTTTAATCTGGTCTCTGCGATGGCGAGTATGGCGAATACAATACATATCATGTAAGATGCATTAGATGGATGTTTGTTGTTATCAGCGGTGGCTTTGTGTATTGCATTCGGGGTTCAAAATATTTCTTATAGACAGTACAGTGAAGATATTTTTTGTCATCTAATATTTAAAATTTCTTGTTTTTTTTCAGTGTTATTTTTATTATTTGTTTATGCACTAATCGTCAAAATTAAGATAATATTCAAACCAATGTAAACAATTTTTTTCATGAGCAAAAAATTCAGTAGAAACTTGTGACATTTTAACCTATTTTAAAGATATCGAGGAAAGCAGATCATAGGTTTGCCTCTAATTCAAATTATTGGGGCACATGAAGAGTGCTTTGCTAGCCCACCAAGATGGTACCTACGAAGTTCAGAGCTGATTTCAAGAAATTTAAAATTCATTTGTGAAAATTCACTGAGGAGCGCTGTTTAACATGATTGATTGATTGATTAATTGATTGACCTTGCATTCACCATTCATATTTGTCCTTTTTTTTAAAGTTAAAACAATATATGTTTTTATTATATAATTCAACATTTTTGTAGGTAGGAATCATAAGTTTTCATTTAAAAACATTCGCTAGATGTTCATCAAATCTGGGCCAATTAGAGAATTTATCCACGTATTTAAAATACTTTCATGTCGTTCCAAACTTGTTGCAGAACTTTTTTTTAGGAATAATTGTTAATTACTTAAGAATTTAATCATTTATTACTCAACGTGATTTTTTTTAACCAATGCTATTTCCAACTCCAACTGCTAACTATAACTCTACTATATGAAAGAATCTTGCTTCTAAAAAAGTTTGTCCGTTCTATTACTGAAGGAAGAACATAGAAAGAGTAACCAGAAAATAAAACAAGACTTACGCAATATATGAAATACCATTGTAGATATATAAACTTAAGACATATTTTCACAATCTATCTTGATTTTTTTTACATCTTCATGATCATCATTTGTATTGGACTGACACTGAAAAGTAACAAATCGGATCACAACCTGTGAAAGCCGTGAAACTATGATGAATCGCTAAACATAAAATCTCCACTTCGAAATATCAATAGTAGTAAATGACCGCAAACTTTATTTATAACTAAAAATTAATATATAAGGTTAAGTTAAAAATATTGTAGGCTTCATGAATTACGCTGAAATCGCCTGTCTCAATGAAATTGTAAAATAAATAACATTTTATATAGTATTTTGATACTCGATTGGCCAAATATTGAATGGCGACTGATATATGTTATCTATAAGATACGATACGATCTTTTATTTACTCCAAAAAAAATTGAAGCCAGGATGACTGTGATAAAGCTCATAGAATGCTCATATAACATCTGCTTCAACATCTAAAAATAGGTGGTCTGTTCTATCTAAACTTCTACATAAAAAATCCTCTCATCTTTTTCTGCTCAACAGTTTCATGACTTTTTTGTAAATAAAATTACTTTTTTAAGAACATCTAATTCTAATTTTTCTTCTCATAACTTTACTAAACTTACTACTGAATTTTCTGTATTTACTCCAATAAATCTTTTAGAACTAACTAAAATTATTAATTCTATGTCGTCTACAACCTGTTTTCTAGATCTACTTCCTTCTAATTTACTTAAAGAATTTTCTTCAATATTTTATCCAATCATTCTCAAATTAGTTAATTTATCTCATTCAACCTCTAAATTTCCTACTTCTTATAAGAATTCTATTGTTATTCCTATTTTTAAAAACTCATCCTTAGATCCTACCTCTTTATCTAATTATAGACCTGTAACTAATATTACTTTCATCTCTAAAATAATAGAAAAAGTAGTTTTTAATCAACTGTCATCCTATTTAGACTTACTACCTGTATCTCAATCTGGTTTCAGACCTGCTCACAGTACTGAAACTTCTTTACTTAAAATACACAATGATATCCTTCTCTCTAGTGACAATAGTAATCTTACTCTTCTTCTTGCTCTTGACTTTTCTTCAGCTTTTGATACTGTTGACCATACTATTCTCTTGAGACTGCTGCATCTTTCTTTTAATATTACTGATTCTTGTCTATCTTGGTTTTCTTCTTATCTCTGTAATCGTTTTTCTTCTGTTGTTCTCAATAATTCTACTTCTAACTCCTCTACTCTTACTTTCGGGGTACCTCAGGGTTCTATCCTTGGCCCTCTTCTATTTATACTTTATTTTTCTGAACTACCTCGTATTATTAATAACTTTTCTTTTTCTAGTCAACTATAGGCTGATGATTCTTACATTTATACTTCTTTTCCTCCTTCTAATCTCAATAGTGATCTTTATAATCTATCTCTATGTCTTTCTTCAGTTATCGCTTGGTCTGACTCTATGTGTCTTAAATTTAATCCTTCTAAGTTTGAATTAATTTGTTTTACTAAATCTAAACTTTCTATTGCTATTCCTCCTATTATCTTACCTGATTCTAAAACTCTTGATGTCTCTCATAAGTTTCGTAGTCTAAGTTTTATCTTTGATTCTACTATGTCTCTCTCTTCTCAGATTAATAGTGTTGCTAGAAGCTCTTACTTTCATCTACGGAGAATAAAAAAACTTTTGCCTTTTCTTGATGATCCTACTCTTCTCCTTCTTGTTACTTCCTTAGTCTTATCTAGGATTGATTAATGTAACTCGCTCTACTATGGTCTTCCTGACTCTATACTCTATCCTTTAAGTAAAGCTTTTAACTCTGCTGCTCGTCTAGTTGCTCGTGCCCCTTTCTTTTCTCATATATCTCCATATCTTGTCCTCTTGCACTGGCTACCTATAAAATATTGAATAATTTTTAAAATTTGCACGTTCATGTACAAGTCTCAATCTAAATTATTTCCTAAGTATTTATCAGATTTATTAATTGAACCCAAAACGCCCCGGTTTACGATCGTCTTCTTCTCGCTTTTTCTTAACTCGTGTTAAACACTCTTTTGCTAAATCTGCTTTTGCTTTTTCTGGTCCTTTTCTCTGGAACTCTCTACCTACTTCTCTGACTACTTCTCCATCACTTGCAAAGTTCAGAGCGGATCTCAAGACCCATCTGTTTTCAAAATTTATTGAGGAGCGCTGTTGAACATCGCGGAAATAGCGCTTTATAAGCTAATTGATTGATTGAATTGATTGATTGATTGATCTGGCAAGCCACCTGAACCCAAATGCAAACAAATTATGTCAAACAGAAAGTAATGAGAAATTTGAATTAAATAAAACAGCATCTTTTTTTTACATATTTCTTCTGTCATTAAAATTTAACAAAAACGATTTTAAATTCTTTTTGAAGATAGCAAGTGAGGTTTCATTGCAGGGGAAATCATTATTTAAAATGTCACTCCATGTCTATATGTTATTTCGTATCTTCAGGGCCCAGACACTCGTTTTCTTTCAAAATACAAAATAAAAAACAATCAAGGTTATATTGCCGTTAATTTTGGCGCCCTTACGCTTTGTTGTAGCCGTTATTTCTCGGTAAGCCGCTACTGCCGTACACTGTCAACATTACAATTCGAATTGAAATCAACTTCTCGATTCACCTGTGATTATTTCTTGCTATTAATTGTTAAAAAATCACTCGAAATCTATAAAATTCTTCATAACCAATAATAAAATGTTGCGATGGAATTTAGACAGGAATTGAACTGTCTTATTCTTCCAATTACAGCTTTGCTTGAAAACGTTAGCGGCGTTTAATTTAAACATTTTATATATAGTATCATCAAAGAAAAGATTATTAATTGTTGATATTTAAATAATGGCGCAAATTCTTTTTGATAAATGCCTAATTCAAGTGCTTATAGCTCAATTCCTATGGCAAAATTTCATGAATTTCAATTTCTATGTCTGCTCTAATTTTTTGTCCGTTATGAAGTTATCGTTAATATTCTTATGTATTTTAGTATATATATGTATTATATACATATAAACATAGATTTATATAGAATCTAAGTATATAATAAGATATACATATATTTACAGATGGTTATTAATTACTTTTTTAACAAAAGCGTACGACTACTTATGAACATGTGCTTGTACATTAATTCAGATCACCGAGAATCATCCAAAATTTACATAGAAATGTACTAGCCAATGAAAAGTGACGTAAGAAAATAGGAAGCCAATGGGATGCGAGTTACCATTTGTCAACTAAAGATGCTATACAGTGGAAGCGTTCGGATATTTTCGTGAAAAGCAAACTTTTAATGGTGTCTGGCCGATAATTCGAGTTTATTTCTTGTAAAATTTCAATTTTTAGTTTGTGGTGCATCTATTTAATTGCAAATCGGCGCTGGAAATAAGTTTTAAATGGATTTTTCGAGGCGGAAACTGAACGTCTGAGTGATGCAAACAAAGGGGACGGCGCAACTTCTGTTCTAGACAGGCGGCTCTATTGCAATAAAATTTCAATTAAATTGCAGGTTTGTTCGAAAACTTTTTTTATAAATATTTTAGTAATCGTATTTTTGCTGCTATTTTGTGTTTTTTCGGATGAATTTTTGATTATTTCGCACCATTCGCTGTGTAAACAAACGACTAGTTACTTGTGCACACGCGCACAGCCAGATAGATAAGCGAATGTATGGTGTGCAATGGATGGAGATTAATGTTCTTTGTGTGTGCGTATGCCTGTGCGTATACAAATCGTTAAGTGCTCGCGCGCACTAAATATGTACGATGTTTACTCGGTCACGTGATTTGGCGTGGGTATTTCTGAAATGTTATTGGCTGTTGTCTGACCTACATTCCATCGCTGCCGTTGGTCAGTAGACTGACCTATTAAACATATTAGCATTTTGGCGCTTACATCAAAGAGTGTTTTCCTTTGTGATGGAAGTAATAAATTCGCCTCTCATTAATTGTGCTAAATATTAATTATTTTTACGTTCTTATGCCACAGAAGTGACTGTTATTTTTATTAAAATGATAATAAGTAACATAAAATAAAACATAAAGGCATTTGCATTCTACAGAAAAAGCAGATCACCTCTGTCAGGGAAGTGTGGTTTTTTAGAAAGAAATGTTGGATGTTGCTGCTCTCTTCTATTGTTGATTGTTCTATAATCTATTCTATTCAATGGTCATCAGCTCAAGCTGAAAAAGGTTTTATATTATTTTAAATTTAAAATTTATTTCTTTTGTTTCATTCTAAAATCTAAATTATTTTTGCTTCTAGTATTCGGTTTTTATCTGTAATTTTTTATGCCTATTATATGCTGAATTCAACTTATTTTTTAATTTTATTTATTATAATATTGTTTTGATTATGTTGTCCTGTAAATGTAAAATGCTAAAAGTTGAATTGAATTTGGTGTTTGTAATATCTTTCAAAAATTACTTTTTTAATTTTAACCGATTGACTTGTTTCAGTGGGACCTAAATCTAAAATCTAAATGAACACCCTTAATTATTTATTAACATTAAATAAATAAATTGTCTTGTTTAAACATTAATCTTGCTACATAATGTAATATAGTAATTTGTTTTTTATTCTTTATTTTGTTGTACTGTCAGTAGTTTATAATTATTCAGTTTGTTTTTTTGAGTCGACTTTCCCCCATTAGAGTAGAGCTTACATTTTACTTACAGTAATGTAGTATGCTTCACTTTTTGTTTTTAAATTTGTTGAATTTTTTTTAAATGTTTCATACTAATGATACAACTTAGGAATTGATATCATTTTTGTTTTCTAATCTCATACTAATCTGCAATAATTTGTTGCAAAGCGTTTCAATGGTTCAGGATAATGATGTGAAAGACATGGGTAGTGAGATGTTTGTGTGTGCAGTTGTTATCTAATCATTATCCATCTTACTACTGTGTTTTTCCACATTATGTTCCTGCAGCGCTGAAAGAAAGAGATGTTGCCCTGTTCAATTCATCTTACTGTTTCAATAATTGGCACATTCATCACTTATTTTATAATTATTAGTTAATTGCATTTTTTATTTCATGTGTCTTACTCAATTTTGTTTGTTCTGTATACATACTGGGAAGCTTTCAAGTTTTTAGTATTAGATTAAGAAATTTTTTAAACATTTTTTATAGTTAATGAAAAAAATGTTTTAGTAGTTTATAAAGGTGATTATGTTTAACTTTTTTGTAATTTTTGCAATATAAAGTGGCATTATAAGTCAAGATGGGTAGATTGAAGTGGCGGTCCACAAGACATAGTCTGATAACTTTGGAGTTGCCCTTTTTTTCAAAAAGTTCATTCACTCTTGATGTTGGTCATTATTTACTAATATGTTATTAATAATTTTTTGTTGATAAAAATGCCATCTACCGTTACTTTATTTATGTTGGTACAAGACCATCTATGACAGAGTAAGATCATCAATGTCCTGCTTGGTGAGGTCCAAGTGGCTGTGGTGCATTGGGTGCATTGTTGATGGCAGATGTGCATTCTTATATTTGTGCATCCATTCAAGTGATGGATTTTTCATTATGAATGCCTTCATGTCAGATACGATGAACTGTTAAATATTTGTATCACAGCCTTGCTTGGATCACATTAAGATTGGTTGCAGCGTCATTTATATTCTATCTCATTCAATTACACCACATAGACAAATGTAATTTAGTGTTTTGTAGAAATTGTATGTGTAAATGTGTATATATAGGATGTGTTATATAATTCAATACATATATTTTATATGTGTGAGTCAGTTCTTTCATTCTATGTTATATTACTTTGAGACCTTGACTGCCATAATCTCTTGTTGCAGTTGCTTTAGATCAAGGAAGGGGTGACAACATTAGTCTTATATATATTTTTTTGTATTTTCTGAGGGCCAAACATTCCTTCGTTTGATCAAACCACTAAGTCTAGAAAGCACAAAATAAAATATATGTGTGTGTGTTTGTGTGTGTGCTCGTGTTTAGACATGTACTTTTTTTTATCAAAGTTTATAATTTTTTTTATCTTTTTTGTCCTCCACTGGGCTTAACCAACTTTTGCTAAATATAATTATAAAATGCATTCACTTGAATTTGCACATACATTTTTTGTGCAGTTCTGGCAAATTGGTTCCCTACTTGTGTCATCTTGCTGTTTATACTTCATGATAGATGGTCATAGAAATGTATCAGATTCATCAAAGAAATCATTATGTGAAACAAAAACCCGGTGAAAGTAACAAATGATTAAACGCAGCATATTTAATCTTTAAAGTATCCATAACATTTCAATGGTGTCCTATGGGTATTTTGTACAGGTTCAAAATGGTTTAATTTGTTATTTAAACTACTTACTAAATTGGATGTTTTAATTTTTTTTGCCACAATGGCTATATATCTGCACCATAGCATATGATGTAAGCATGCTTACATCCCTTATGTGTACTCAAATGTGCAGTTTCATATACTCAAGGTGTGGTTTCATAGACTGTACCAACAGGTTTTTTGCCAACTTGCCAGTGAAGACAGCATTACAGCATTTATGCTTTTGTCCAACTAATAGTGCTTAATGTTTCTAATTTTTATTTTATTTATATTGATTTATTTTTTCAGTTACAGGTTTCTAAGCTGTTTGAAGAAAAAAATGTTGTGCTACTACATGTTTCTTCTGCAGGACTTTTTTTGTTTTTGTTGAAATTGTTAATGAAATAATTTTTGTAACCCAGGAGGATATGTCCAGAATGGCACCGCAAAGTGGCTGTGATGCATTGCAATATGTGGGCATCTTGTAGCATTTGCATAGTTGATGATTGTGGTGTGGCTTGCTACTGCTGGCTGCATTCACATCAATCTATCGTGCTGGTGCGTGTGCTTACTGATACCACTTCCTTATCATGTATCACAGCCTGCTTTGTCGAGCTGTTGCCGGAATCGCTTCAATTTGTTAGTCTTAATTCTACTGAGCTTGTGTATGTTTTAGCATTTTTGTGTTCATGTCTTAAAGATTTTGTGATTTCAAATGTTTTGAACTGAATCTTCATATTTGGTTTAATATTTATTCAAGAATTACTTTTCAGACAAGTTATATGCATGGCAGTTCTCTCATGAGCAAGAATTGTTTTATTTTGCTTTATAATGAGTTTTTTGAGTGTTTTGAATATTCATTGAATTAATTTGCTCAGAAAACTTATAGTCTGCTGAGGACGTATTATGTCCTAGAAATCCTAGTTACAATTCAAATGCTAAGATAATTTTGGCTTGAAAGAACATGAAGGATTGACCAGCATGAGACAGCATGGAAAGTGGAGATGCACTGAATATTTGGCCAAAATTTGACATCTTTAGGTCGAATAGTGCATTTTTTGTCAACACTATTTTAGATTTCAGAACAATAATTGTTTATTATTATTAGAGGAGAATTTGTTTGGCCATCATAGCTGTTGTAATTTGTTTGGCCATCATAGCTGTTGAAACATCAGAATTTGGACAAAGTATTGAATATTATCTTGATAAATTGTTGAATAAGTACAAATCGCCCACTATTTTTTCAATAACGTTCTTCATTCTAAAAAATAATTTTTTCCAAAATTACTGGTGTTTTGGTATTCGGCTTTGGCCCAATAGTGGATCAAAATTATTTAATTTCCTGATAGTTCATTGATAAATGTACTATAAACATATTTTTTTTTTTTAAATTTTTTTACTTGAAAATCACAAACTATTTTTAATTTGTAAAGTTAATTATACATAGGTTTTGTGTGTCAATGGCTGGTGTTAAATATTGAAATAAGATTTCAAGTTATAAGAAAATGTCCTTTTATTTCAATAAAACAGGTTTTTGGTTTTCCAAAAAAGTCTTATAATTAATATTTTGCCTGTAAATACTTAAATTTTTAGGTTAAGTTTAGTCGTGGGGTCAGGGCCCAGTGAATATTTAACTTAATAGTTGATTTAAAGAATCTTGAAATTTGTTTAAGTTCTAATCTGTTGCACATCATCAAATAAATACGTCTTGTTACATGTGTTCATCATATACATAATATTGAACAAAGAGAGGTCTTCCTCCTTTGTTCGAAATAAAATGATTTTTTACTTGCTAAATGGTCAACTTGAACAATTTTTTACACTTGCAAGGCGTTTAGCTCTTTATTTCCTTTTTTCACTATTTGTCTTTCTGTCACGTTCTATTTTACAATATCACTTCCAATGCACCAAGCCAGCCTTCTTGAATTTTCGGGGCCGGTGCATTTTGGGAATCCAAGAGGCGTATACAAGAAAATCAATAAACTAACCAATATTAATTCATATTTTTAACTTAAATACTTTTTTAAAGTATTAAGTATTTTGAAAATGACTATCGTTTATAAATTCAACCGCATACACTAACATATCCACACGGGCACAAGGTTTGGATTAGATATCAAATCAGAAGATATTAAATCCCTTTTTTTATGTCTCTCTATGCGCACCCAACGATGCTGTTATATATGCAATAGCCCATATATGATTCAACATTTATGTAATTATCCGTTATATGGTGTTTGATATATAGCAAAGGCCATATAACTAGAATAAATATATCGGCCTTCGCTCTCTTCAAAGGTGGAACAAGAAGCTTACTTCCGGAGGGGAGTTGGAGGATGATTTTTTATCGTTCGAGTCGAAAGTTACGATCGTATAGTATATTTACTGACTACAGAATATTGCTTTTATTTATAATGTTAAAATTTTAATTTTTTTTTCTATGGTTATTCAATGTTGTAATTAATTACTTTTATTTGGTATAAATTTAAAAAAATAAAATCGACATTACCGAAAATAACCAAAAGTTTAAAAAATTGAGATTCTTTGCATATCCCTGCTTCAGTCCATAAGAAAGTGTTGGTTATTGGTAAATAGGCCTCGCCTTGGCAAAGACATATATATTTTATTCTATATATATATTTGCAAATCTATAGAATACAATAATTGAAAAAAAAGTCAAAATTTTATGAAATCTTTATAAAAATTGTAAAATTTGATGGATAATTGGTCACGAAAACTAGGAGAGACACTGTACTCTAAAGCGCACCGAAAATGAGTGCAGGTGCGTTCGAGGGCCAGTATTATGAGTAGATTAAGACTAAAATTTAGTAAATTTATTTTCATGAATATGTACTCTTGAAAAGTTTTTATTATCGTATATGTCATAGCATTGATACCATGTCTTGTTGTTGATACCTGCATTTGTCAACGATGTCGTTAATTTTGGGTTCTAGCTATTTAATTCTCTGAAAGTGTATTTTGTCGTTTTCAAGAAATAATAAAAATTTTGTTGCTGACTTTCATGAGCATTTTTCGATCGAAAATAGTTTAAATAAAATGCCCCATGTTTTGTGTTTAAAACTGAAATCAATTTATGCACTTTTTCTATTGGTTCTCGGAGTTTGATATAATTTTGAAGTTATCACAAAACAATACTTCATTGACTAGAGGAGTTAGTTGTGAGTAATATTTGTATTAAAAGTCAGTAAAACTCAGTTTTGCACAGAAAAAGCACCATTTTATATCAATAAAAGGTTGCCAGTCTAGTTCTGGTCACACCACCACAAATCTTGGCCCCCCGTCAATATTTGAAAAAATTAAAAGTTTAAACATTTTTTAAATTTGGGCTCCTGTCAAATTGTCTATATCCGCCACTGTCATTAACTCATGCATCATGTCTAAATTATCATGTGTGTGATATGATATTTTGCATTTTAACGACAAATAATTTCCCCTTTATTGCTTAAATGTTATACCGAATCACATTATATTAATGCATTGATTAGACCAAATTTTTATTGGTTTAGGAGTATTTATAATCTAACGGCAAAGCATTGCTTGGACCCTATGCTGTAACGTTCCATTAATAAAATATATCTATTACTCCTACTATTAAGAATAAATTATTTTTTATTAGACCAAAACAAATGTTTAAACGTTTCAGTTTTTTTGAAGTTATAAATGGCTTCATTGTTATGTCAAAATATAACTATAAAAGGAATTATTAACGACTCTAATGGATGCAAAAAAAATTAATTTCAATAACGTTAACAATTTATTTTGCAAGAAATGCTTCTCGTGCCTGTGCCCCAATTCTTCCCTGGTTGGTTGACTGGATTGGGTAGAAAAATGTTTGAAAAAACTTACGTTTAACCGGATACATTTTAAAAATATTTAAATAAAATACAGAAAAATTTTTTTTTTGCATTATTAGTTGAAGAAAAATAAATTTCGATGAAAAAATTTAGCCTCAAAAAGTTATACCAAAAATTGCACCCACGTTTAGTTTGAACCAAATTTTCAATAACTGCATTACTATCGAACGATTAACAACATCTATGTGCATGTGCTGATTGCAGCATCAAATCTGACTGGACATGTTTCTATTGAACACGACCCTAATGCATTACATTGGACATATTTTGTAGGATCTATGTTTGGGTATGTATTGGGGCCAAGAATATTAAGTTGACCACATGGATTGTTACTGCTACAGTCATAGGTTCTGCCTGTTGTGGTTTGCTGCTGTGGTCCAGTTGTTGTTGTTGAAGATTTTATAGTTGTCGTCGATGCTGCTGTTGTTGCTGCTGCGGTCGTTGTCGTCGATGCTGTTGATGAGGCCGTTGCTGTGTTGTGGTAAAAATATCCTACAGAATTATAGCTGCTGTAAATGAAAACAACGTCCTCATCAGTCTTTTTACGTCATTTCATAAATTGCGTCGTTCGTCGAGACCGTCGACATCACAGTTGTCTACAAGATCGATCGTCTACGTCAATACACGTCTCCATCACAATTAGATGGCGTGATTTCTATAAATAATTTTCATACGGACAATAATTAAAGACATAACAACTACATTAACGGCGATGATATCTTTCTCTAACAAAAAGAATTTTTTCTACTAAAAAATATTAATTGAAAAATAAGAGCTGCTATATTGGTGGATTACATACGATTGCCCTTAAACAATTTTTACTGCTAAAATTAAAATGCCCAGTTCCGTGAATCGTTCAAAGTTTTAGTGGATCGATAGATTACATAAATAACTTTTTTTTAATATTTTAATCATGTATGTTTAATTCTCATGTGCCCCATCATTATAGTACTTGGTATAAGAAAATGACTAAAGTAATATTATGATCTCTCATTCTGTCTTTCCCACACTCTCTCTCTCTCTCTCTTTCTCACTATCTCGTTCTCTCTAAAAGCATTCTATATAACTGTTGTATGTCATATACTGATAAAAAATGATAAATAAATAAATTGTAATTTTACCTTGTGTCACGTCAACAACAATCCTCCATGTTTCTTTCGCCTGAAATGTTATCCATACATACATATATATATATAATATTATATATATAATATTATATATATATATATATATATTCTGCATATATATAATATATTTATATATACAATATATTTATATATAGTTTTAAGTTGGAACGGATATTGAAAAGCTGAAGCTAGTTAAAGTAGAGAATGCAGCAGTGATATTTTTTAATAATTGTATGTACGACAGTTTCAACCTTAATTATTGTTTTTATTAGTGAAATCATTTTGGTCGGGTGAGCAGAGGTGCCATGCCTTCAGCTGTTATTACGCGATGACCTGCTTCGAATACTGTCTGTACGATGCTGAAAGATTATCATACGCCATGCGCGTCCCTGCATACATAATGTGTATATGAGTCGTGTGGTGTGGGTCGTACAGCCTTTGTAGTACAAAAGTTCAGCTATAACTGTAAAATGATATGTAGGCGGTTCTGCGTTTGACAGAGCTGCATAATAAATGAGAAAATAAATTAGTTAGCAATAAGTTAAACAAATTATTACAGAATTAAAAATTTGTTGCTTAATTTAATTAAGAATCTTATTATTTGTTTCCTGATGTGGCAAAATTAAAGATGTTTAACGTGTTTTTAATTAATGAACTAAAATTATTGTCTTACGAAAAAATTTTGAAGAGTAATATTTTGAATTTATATTCCTTTTAAAAGAAAATTTCTAACATAAAAAACGTGACCAATAAAAATAAGGTGAATTTCCAAAAAAAGACAAACCGAATTAAACAAACCAACCGAATAAAACCGACAGCATCCGGCGACCGAAGAATCGCTATCGACGTACCGATCTTTCCAATCCCCACCTTCACCGTGAACCAACTCACAGCTCAACAGCGAGTCAACGTACCTACAATTAAATCCGATGCATGATGACGAATATGACCGACACCGATACGCACATTCGATTTCGCACATGCCTTTCAATGGGGCGATCCGAGACATGTTACCGGCAATAACGCATATGTTCTTGCCAGAATCGCTCTTTACTGGTTTGTAACATTGAGTGGAGGCGCTGTTTGCCTGGATGAACGTAAGACGTATTACGAGAATAAAATGTATGAAGAAGTTTTTGACTAATGTTGGTAGGTACGTTGGCATGCCTTGTAATTGAAACTTTTATTCTGTTATGCTGATCTTGATCCAGGTTTTGTTGGTGTGTATTTAAATTTTGTATTTCCAGTTGTTATTCAAATAAAAACAAATCATATTTAATGTTAACAATTTTGATTTATATCATTTTCAAATAGTAATATAAATATTTAAATAAAAATTTTAATAACTTTGAAATGGTTATTTTAAATTTACACACAATAATTTTTAGATTTACACAATTATTCATGTAAAATAAGCCTATTTCTATTTATTTGAAGACCAAATTCCTGAAACGTTTTCTACCTTTTTGACGTGCCGCAACCTAAACCTACGCTCAAATAACTCAACCAAAGACATGCCTTCATATCAATATCACGACAGTAATTAATTTCATTGCCATGTTACTGCTCTTCCATTGGTGTAATTATTTATTGGATCATACAGTAATGCGTGTACTGTGCAAATATATCCTGCAGTTTTGCATTCTTTATGATCCATATTGATTATGTGTATAATAATATATTTTCATTCAACGTGATTATACGAGTCGAGTTTTTTTTATTGTTCATATGTTATATATTACTTATTTATTCATATTTATTTATATTAATATGTTAAACATTACTTAATTATTTAAAGATATTTGCAGCCATATAAGTGCAAGATCCGGAGACAAAAGGGAATTTTTCTTCACGGTATATATATAAGTATGTTATGTATGTATGTATTATTATTATTCATTGCATTTATATAGGGGCCGCTTCAATATATTAAGGGCTGAACGGATAGGTTTTCAGCTGTTTCTTAAATTGACTTAGAGCAAAATCACCACTGCGCAAATTGTTTTTAAGGCTATTCCACAACCGTGGTCCGACCACAGCTTCCTATAAAATACAGAATAATTTTTAAAATTTGCACATTTATGTATATGTCTCAATCTAAATTATTTCCTAAGTACTTATCAGAGATATTAATTGAACCCAAAACGCCCCGGTTTACGATCGTCTTTTTGATCTCGCTTCTTCTTAAATCGTGTTAAACACTCCTTTGCAAAATCTGCTTTTGCTTTTTCTGGCCCTTTTCTTTGGAATTCTCTACCTACTTCTTTGACTATTTCTCCATCACTTGCGAAGTTCAGAACGGATCTCAAGACCCATCTGTTTGCATAATTCGTTGAAGAGCACTGTTGAACATCGCGGAAATAGCTCTTTACAAGCTAATTGATTGATTGATGTGTGTATGTTTACAATGTATACTATACATGCATGCATACATATACATACATGCATGGGTACGTGGATGATTGTGTACTTAGGTCGGTGTGGTAAAATAGTTTGAAGTTCGATTAGAGAAGTTAAAATTATTATTTAGTTCAGCACCATTATAAGTTAAATTGAAAAATCAGTTATAACTGGTTATTTATTTAACACCTCTTTCTGTTAAATTTACTGAATGACATAGTTGATTGTTTAGATCATTTAAGACCACGAATTCATTTAAAAAATTTTAGCTAATAAATAATTTTCATTAATAACGCATAATTTCAAATTAATAAGAAAAGTTTTCATGTTGAGTGTCATAAAAAATTAATTGGCCACCCTTGTGTGCATCTAAAAGCGAACATTTGTGTCTGCTCGGTATGTGTGATTGGTCTGCTTTGCTAATTATTAATATATATATATATATATATATATATATATATATATGTGTGTGTGTGTGTGTGTGTGTGTGTGTGTGTGTGTGTGTGTGTGTGTTTGTAATAGACCATAATTTTTACAATATTCTATAAATTCTACCGAATGTTTGGCGTTAATATGTTTGTAGTTCGTTTTTCACTAAAGTTTTTTGGTGAACGTTTAGTTTATTAAAATTCAAAATAAACTTATTTTTCGAATTCATGCTGCAAATAAGGCCATATTTCGATTCCGAATGAATCATCGTCAGTGCTCCTTGCTGTATATATAGGGAAATATTGACTTGTCAAGATT
>NW_008703618.1:79575-163021 GCF_000326865.2 Helobdella robusta | reverse complement strand
TGTTTATTTTTAATATGTTATTTATTTTTAGACCTGCCAGTAAATGAGTATAAAAGTCCGACTGAACTCGTGTGTGTCTGGTGTAATGAGTGTGCGTGTGAGAGGAGTGTTTATTGGCCAGTGTGCGTCTGTGGGCGTGTCAGTATTATAAAAACCACGTTTACCACAACGTTGTCTAAGTTTCTTTTTCAATTCTTGCTTCAGTTAATGAAAAATTCTGAGAACCCAGGAACATAAAATTTGAAATATCTTAACTTTTTCATTTTTTACGATGTACGTTTTGTTTTCCGTTTTCGTATTTTTTTGTAGTAGTTAACAGAGGCTTAACCACAAAATTTTTTTCAACTCATTTGGCTTTCCTGAATTTGTATGTTTGCATGTGTTTGTTTTTCGGGTGTGTAACCGTGTGTGTGTGTGTGCGTGTGCACGTGGGTTGTTAAAACTTTCCATTTCCAGGTTTGAATTTTTTACTTGTTTTTGTATTTTTAATTTGTACTTGCACTTTGTAACGTTGAAGCACCTATGAACTTTGACCTGATCTCGTGAACTTCATAAAAATTGCAATTATATATAAATACACATATTTATGTTAGTTGATTAGTTATGGTTATATATATATACATACATTATACGTAACTATACGTTATCATTATTAATATAATAATTTTAATATATATATGATAATATAACATAATAAACATTGTGTTATATATCTTAAAGTAAAAAAAAATTGTTTTTTTTAAACGTTCAAAGGTCTTTAATCTTTCTTTCCCTATATAAGCAGCAGACCACTGGAGAAGATTAGTTGATTTGAAGTTTTTATACATTAAAAACGAAAATTTTCGAATTAATATGAGACTAATTTTCGTTTCGTTTGTTTTCTTGTTTAACGCTATCATAACGTTGGCACAGGGAAGAGGTTCGTGAAAGTTTTTTAAAGACGAGTAAATAAAAAAACTGAATTAAATGTTTAAATAAATGCAATTTTGTGAAATAGAATTAATCAGCAATAACTTACAATCTGTCACTTTTCTATTACCATTTCAGATGACCGCCACGATATCAAACTGACGTGTGAGACTGAATGAACGAATCAAAGAATTAACATAAAAAAAATCTCTTCAAATTATTTTATTGATTTTTAATGTTGAAAATTTGCATAGCGTATTTTTACTTGTTACTAAATAACCTCACAGTTGATTGTTCAGAGGTGAAACTAAACGAGCACCATTACCAGCTCTGTGATCTGAAGGTTGAAAAGCCCCGCAATATCACCTACAACAGCACCACGTTGAACGCGGTCATCAACAGCTGCCTCGAGTAAGCTGCCTTGCTAGATTATTACTCTATTTTATTATCTCTATTATTAATCTGCTAAATCAAAATTTTATTATTTCTATTTTCATTAATTAAAGTATATGCAACGCTTCAAAGTGCCGAATTTAGATCGCAGACCTGTTTTCGCGATACAGTGGACCAGATGATGAGGACTGATTATTATTTGGAGGCAGGTGTGGGCTACGTCAGGACGACAGGAATCAAATACAAAGATTACCAAGGTTCATTCACGCCATACACATCATAACGTTTATTTCAGTTTTAGAATCAGCATTTCAAATCGAAGCAAGATCGTTGGAGCATCTCACGTGCTACCGTACAACATTGTCTCTGCCCACAACCTCCATCTCACTACTCAACGACAAATATTGCACATTCAAGTCGATGACGAACCTACGCCAACAGTGCAGGTAGTTTTACTAAATTAACTTCCTCCAGACTCGGTCCTACCCACGGACTCCTATTATTAATTTTAAACGTTATTGCAAATTTCAGTCTGAGGTGTGTTGTAAATTTTAATAAAAAAAAAAATTGTTTTTTTTTTTATGAAAGAAAGTGCAAATTTGATTAGTTTCAAACGAGAAAAAGTTTTTTTTATTAATTACAAAGTTTTTAAAAAGTAATTTTTGAAGAGATTTTAACCCGGTGAGCCCCGATGTTTGTGCGATCAAATTCAACAATTTCAAGTTCAAAAAAACTTCACAGTTTTTATTTGTTCTATATCAAAATTGCGTAATTATCGTTTCATTATTTTATGAATTTTGCTATGAAAGTTTTATGATGCTATCTAGTTTCATTAACAAAAAAACAAATAACATACAACACGGAAACAATTCCACTCAACTGGTTCGATCTATGTTTTTAAAAATTTTAATAAACTTGTAACTTTTAAAATGCTCAGTTCTGAAAAATCGAAAGCAGTGATCGCAGTTAACGATTACTCGCAACGTTCAGTGGACGGGGCACAATCTCGAGCCGGTTGGAGGAAAACAGAGTCCTTCTCCACATCAGCCGAAAGTCGATCGTGCTCACACCTCGCCGGTCTGTTTCAGTTTGCTCGCATGCAAATTTGTGTTTAAATTTTTATTTTTAATTAAATCCTTAAATGCATACAAATAAACAAGCTATTTGTGGGCGCACATATTCATCCATCCAGAGTTCCCCATAGTCCGAGGACCGTCCACGCCGATAGCAATATCATTTGTTCCGCAAACCCTGTCCCGACTCGGCATGCTTTTTTACCATGCATGTTTTCTGCATTCCATTCTTCAGTATCATCTAACCATCTTCTTGCGGGGTTTTCTTTTTTCCTCTCTCCTTCTGTTCTGGCAGACATAACCATTTTCATGAGCCTGCCTCGTGTGCACGTACACACTTACAAACAAACACCTTTGGTTAAAATTGTCGCCATTCTGCACATGTTTATTGATTTTACTGGTTTTCACTTGAATTTCTGTTAATCAGAGCTTTACTTTTTTTTATATATAAACAGTAATTAACCAGAGATGTGTGAAATTGTTATCAAACATTAAAAAAATATTTGTGATCCGCTGCTACTTGCAAGAAATTTTTTATAAGTCGAAATTTTTGCAACATTACCTAGGCTGTTGTTAAATATGTACATGCAGCTTATTATAACCCCATCGTTTTGCATATTATTATTGTTATTACTATTATTATCAGCAATGCATATGTGTAGCTCACTCAAAGTATACGAGCACTTGCTAACAAAATATAATAGCACTAAAATAAATTTGATAATTTTTAAACAATTCCAAATTATAATTTTGTTTTAATGTCAATAGCTTCAGGAATGGTCTTTGAGTTTTCCGGTGAAGAAGACGTTTGCAAACGTAAGTTGAATCTCAAAATTTAATTTCTAATCCAATGTCTAGGTTGGAAATAATGAAAATGTAAAAATGTGTCCATTCATCAACCACTGACAGCTTTTATTTTTCATTTTGTTTCATTAATTTGATTTATTAATTTCAATTATTCGATGATTTAAAATATAATAAACTGATATAATAAATAAATTAATTAATTTGGTTCATCATAAACATTTCTTAGCGGCAATCTCTTACAAAGACAGTATTTGAAAATCCCATTCGCCATCCTGCACCGTCTTCCTATTTCGACCTGGAATTGGATGAATTTATTTTTTTTAAAAACATCGATATATGAAGTTCAAATATTGATTTATAATAATGATGACATCATTCAGGGGCGTCCACGGTTGGGTTGGGGAAAGGCAATCGCCTCCCCTTCAAGTTAGGGAAATATTTTATTAAAAAAATGGTTTAAACTATTATATTTTATTTTTTGTGGCCATCAATGAAATGAAAGCCACGTGCCACCAATTGGAATACAGAATTTTAAATATTATTTGTCCTCTATTTATAAAAAGCATCTCCGAGAGTTGTATGTACATTAGCATATTTGTAGAATCAGTAAGCCTGGGCAAAAGTGTTGTACGTTTATGAAAACAAATCTGTCGGATCGTTAGGAGTAGTATATCATGTTTAATAAACATATTAAACAATTATTTCAAAGCATTAAGCGTTATGTTTAAGTTAAATAGATATCGATACTTTGAAAGTAAACATTAATTAATCAAATAACGTAGAATAACCACACGCAGTGACAGATTTGTGCCGTGCCAAGTTTACTTGTTGAAAATTATCAATCGTGCGACACTTTTACACAGGAGTGTAATTTGCAATAAAACAAGAAAATAAAATAATAATGCGTTATATTTTCTTTGTTCTCAAGGGGTAATTAGCATATTAGGTATGTCCAATTAGACTATCGGAATCCATCATTGATACACATATGCCCCTATATGCTACCAATAACGTTAACGGGTTCACCCTTTTTATTATATATAAAAATTCAAAAGATTGACCCAAGAAGGAATTTTTGTCTCCAGAATTTGAGGGGGATGGTAGGAATTGGACGCTTCCGATGCATCTAATGTTTATTCATCGTTTATTCATTTGAGGTTGAGATTGAACTTTATCGCGATGAAAAATAATATTGTTTGTTTTTAATTTGAAAATTTTTCTCGGTTGTTGGAAATTTGCTGTATGAAATATAAAAATGAAATTTAATTAATAAAATTTTGGTCTTTTTTTTCAAATCATTGTTACTTATCTGCATTTTATTCAGCCATATATATATTCATGTTTATTCATTTGAGGTTGAGATTGAGCTTTATCGCGATGAAAAATAATATTGTTTGTTTTTAATTAGAAAATTTTTCTCGGTTGTTGGAAATTTGTTGTATGAAATATAAAAATGAAATTTAATTAATGAAATTTTGGTCTTTTTTTCAAATCATAGTTACCTATCTGCATTTTATTCAGCCATACATATAATTAAGTCATTATAGACGTACATTAATACATTGAACGTCATAAACATACAATATCGAGGGTATCAAATATTTCACACGTTAAGTTTTTAAATAATAACAATAATAATAATAATTGTTTTAATAAAAGTTTTACATCAACTATAATGAACATTAAGTTTCACGTATGTTTGATATCAGTATATAACAGATATCAATTTATTAAATATCACAGATATTACGTAAACGTATCACAGAGAAAGTAAAAACAGTATAAAAAAATAAATTGATGATTGTCAGATGTTTTAATGAAAAAAATTATTGCACATAGCAAACAAGCGTTACAAAAAATAATTATATTTTTTTGTGACGGTTAGTTTTGACGAAAAAAATTTTCACAGAAAAAACTTATCAAAAATTTATAACCATCAGAGATGTTGTGAGAGGTCACTCTACAAGTGATTGTAACCTCCTACGTATCTCTGATCATGGTCATTTGGGATATTCTTTTTTCACACTTGCTACAAATCAGGTAGAATTATAAAAATTATATGATTTTTTAGTGGATTCACACCAAATAAAAATAACAAGGAAAATATTAAACTTAAATAACAAAGTGTTATATTACAACCATAATATAAGCAATTTGAAAATGGCAGAGATTTTATTAATAAAAAATAGAAACCCTGTAATAAAAATCCAACAAAAAGCTGTAACGATCCTACCAACAAAGAAGTTAATCACACAAAGAAACATTGGAGCTTAGGTTTAAAAACACTATAAATACCTGATGAACTACATATAACAATATCACAAACTCTATTACACTGATGATGGTAAAGGTTAGCGAAAAATGCTTCTATGTAAATGTATATACGAAAAATGCAGTCTAAAATAATTTTAAATTTTATTGTTAATTTGAATAAATTGAATAATGTTGATAAAATAATTGTTCAAAAAATTGAAAAACTTAGTTCCTAACTCAACAATGCGGAAAATGCGGTGATATTTCTTAATAACTGTATAAAAATAAATGACAGTCTGAACCCATATGTATATATATATATATAATAATATATACTATGATATATATATTCAAGGCTTATTATATATATATATATATGTGTGTGTGTGTGTATGTATAGTAATATATAATCCAAGATATATATATATATATATATAATATATATATATATATATATATATATATATATATATATATATATATATATATATATATATTGGTAATAGACCATAATTTTTACAATATTCTATAAATTCTACCGAATGTTTGGCGTTAATATGTTTGTAGTTCGTTTTTTCGATTTTTCTCACTAAAGTTTTTTGGTGAACGTTTAGTTTATTAAAATTCAAAATAAACTTATTTTTCGAATTCATGCTGCAAATAAGGCCATATTTTGATTCCAAATGAATCATCATCAGTGCTCCTTGCTGTATATATAGGGAAATATTGACTTTGTCAAGATGAACTTTGACGTTGTAAAAATTAACTTTGGTGTTGTAAAGTTGAACTTTGATGCGAATTAGGTGTTGCTGTCGAGGATTTCACGGCTAATTGTGATTGAGTGTGTTGAGTCCAAATGAGATTTGATAGCACCACTCTGTTTATGCATCGTAAGCCTTCTAAGTCAGTGAGGTAGTAGTAATCCCGATATATGAGTCATGTTGACGTGCACAGCCGTCAAAGGGGCAATTAAATTCATATATTACGTGATTACGCTTTAACTCAGAGTTATCTCTAGGACTGCAGTTGTTTTTCAGTATTAGGTGAGACGTCTTTTTATTGTTGTAATAAATTCGGAGTTTAACTTTACTATTTGGGTTGGTTGGTGTGACATTTTTATTGATGATATGCTTAAGAATAGCTTCATCTACCTTGTATGCTGTTGACATGTGATTTCTGTAATACAAGATGATGTCGTTATCTTGATTGTTGGTACTAGGAAGGTTATTGCTGTGTAGTAATTTGTTTTTAACAATCTTTTCAATAGAGTAAGTCTTATATCCATTGTTTACAAGCAGGTTAGTGACCCTCTTTAATTCAGCGTCGCGATTTTCAATATCGGAAGAGTGTGTGAATGCCCGGTTCACAAATGATTTTATTGTGCTGTCTTTAAATTGTTCAGTGCATTCACTTTGTCCATTCAAACAAATTCCTGTATTCGTTTCTTTGACATAGACCGCGGTTTTGAATCGTTCTTCGCCACGGGTGACCAACACATCGAGGAAAGGTAAACGTTGTTCCTTTTCACTTTCAATGGTAAACCTAAGTTTTGATTTGTTTAAGGTACCAAGAAGTTGGGTGATTTGTTCAGGATCGTTATAGGAGACAAAGATATCATCCACGTATCTGGCGTAGATATTTGGTTTTAAACTTGCATTGTTTTTGAATGTTTCATTCTCCAGCTGTCCTAGGTAAAAACTGGCAAATAGGACGCCAAGGGGGGAACCCATATGGCCTTATTTGCAGCATGAATTCTAAAAATAAGTTTATTTTGAATTTTAATAAACTAGTATGGCCTTATTTGCAGCATGAATTCGAAAAATAAGTTTATTTTGAATTTTAATAAACTTAACGTTCACCAAAAAACTTTAGTGAGAAAAATTGAAAAAACGAACTACAAACCTATTAACGCCAAACATTCGGTAGAATTTATAGAATATTGTAAAAAATATACTTCCAATTTAACTTTTCGATTTTTTTAACTCACCAATATTACATTTGAACAAATATATTAGATAGCTATGATCCATTATCGATTCTGGTTTACTAGTAAAGTGTAAAAATATTTGATCATCTGGGCACAACCACAACATATCAATTTGAACACCGACGATGGTACCTATAGGAATACCGAAAAAAGCTTTTCTATTCTATCATGCATAAAATAAACAAAAATTTTGGTTTTGAACTAAAGAAACTTGAAAATGATTTACGATCAACCGTTAGAAAAATTGAAAAGTTAATTTGAAAGTTAACTAACGCCGAACATACTGTGATTTTCATCAATAATTGCATATTTACATATATATTATATGTTGGTAATAGACCATAATTTTTACAATATTCTATAAATTCTACTGAATGTTTGGCATTATTATGTTTGTATTTTTCTCACTAAAGTTTTTTGGTGAACGTTTAGTTTATTAAAATTCAAAATAAACTTATTTTTCGAATTCATGCTGCAAATAAGGCCATATTTCGATTCCGAATGAATCATCGTCAATGCTCCTTGTTGTATGTATAGGGAAATATTGACTTTGTCAAGATTAACTTTGACGTTGTAAAAATTAACTTTGGTCTTGTAAAATTGAACTTTGATGCGAATTAGGTGTCAGGTGTCTTAATTGGCTGGTCATCTTATTTGGTTTCCTTTTCTTCATCGATAGCATCATATTCTTCTTTGTCACTATATATATTATATATATGTGTATATATTATATATGTGTGTGTGTGTGTGTTCGTGCGTGAGTGTGTGTATGTATGTGTGTGCGCCTTTGTGTTTTAAAAAGCACATTGCCCGTTAATTAGCATATTGTGCTAGAGGGATGCGCTGCTAGTATATTTGTTGCTAAGGGGTCATTAACATATTACGTAAATGGTGGCCATTGGTGTCTCGAAACATCCATGACTAAGCTATCTGAAAAACCACCCATTGACTTGAATTTTTAAAATTTTTAAAGAACCAACGCTTTTATAAAGTTGTCCTAATGTTCGGTTTTGTCAATGAGTTTGGCTTTATTAAATGCAATATAAGGGATGATAATAGCGGAATAGCGGTGCTACAGTAGCATCGCTACTTTTCTAGAACTGACAGTAACGTTATTAGTAGCAGGGCTACTTTTAAAGTAAAAATAAGATCGCTATGTTACGTTTGAGTAAAAATTTTTTTCTCACAAGATCTTGCGTAATAATTAATTAATATTCCATTTAAAGAAACCTTATAGATTGCTGATGGTTGTTTTGCTTTTATTTGCTTTATTTCGGTTTATTTTTGCTACTTCGCAATTTGAGTGGTTTGTTATTTATCGTATATTGGGTTAAAAATCCGTGATTTTAAATTTAGCATGTAGTTTTATTTAATTCTAACCCGTGGTTTTATTCAGCTTTAACACGTGGATAACTAAAGTTATTAGTTTTTTAAATATTGCTCAAGATTAACAGCCACTCAAGAATATTCAGGTAGAATTCTTTGAAACGTTTTATTAAAAATTAAACGATAGGAAAATATAAAATCATGAAATACTAACTTCGTCATATAATCTGCGCAGAAATTTAGATAACATTGATACAAACCTGTCAACCTACTAATCGGAAATATTTTTTCAACAAATTGGTCTAAATATAATTTTTCACACTAACAAAATATTTTTATTTGTAAAGATTGTTAAATTTTCATGTTGCATTGACTTCCCGTTGTCTGCGAACAAAGGTTTATATGCATTTAAAAAAATTTCACAATTTGACCGGCTTTCTTTTAATGTTCGTGTTGTTATTATAAATACAAACAGATTAGCGAAAATTGTATTTGAAAAATTTTGTTTGTCAAAATGGAAAAACCAAATAGAAGCTGAAAAAACATATTAGTAACAAGTTTAAATAACGAATTAATAATGAATGAATAAATTAATATATATAGATTTAATAAGGAAACTGAATTAAATTGATATGTTATTTACAACATCCTCACATCATATCAACAGTCATTGTTACAAATGTTAAAGATAATATTATTCTGCTAATCTTCGAAAAAATGAAGAAAAAAAATAAATAAAAAAAATTGAAAAGATAGTAGCAAATGCATCCATACATAAATGTCTACTTCTTTTTTTCAAAATTCTTAACATTTTAAAACACATGGATCGATGTAGTGACCACTTAAATTTTCTCCATCGCCTACCTCTCATCCATTTGCTGCTCGGTGTCGTAACCTTTCTATAAGCTTCGACCTTTTTCTATCGTGAATAACAATCAATTGTGTTTATAGCAAAAGTAAATAATATTGTTCAACTAAATTGAAAAGTATTCAAAGATGGAAATTTTTTTTAATTAAAAGAATTCAAAAATATTCAAAAAAATAAACCTACCAATAAGACTAGATTGACACTGTGAGTTTGAATGTTGTGTGCCAACTCTTCAGGTATGTCGGAAAAGGAAGAACATACCAAAGATGCATTTCTTCCCATCTCTAACACATCCAAGAATGGCACCATCCAATTACGACAACTTTCCATCTCTTCACTTGAGAGAGCTAGACATTAATTAGCAAATTCCAAATTAGGAAGAGATCAATGAATAATTGAACATCTCTGATAACATGTGCAAACATTAATATGCATCAACACCAACCAAACAACGCTATCCAGCTATCTAACATCATTATCAACCTATCAAACAACACACATCAACCAACCAACCTGTGATCTGAGTAACGGTGATGATGCTCTTGACATAAAAACTAATAGTAGTGGCAGCTAGCAAGTGGTATCCAAATTGAAGTGACTCAGTGCTCATGAGACAAAGATCCAACAATTGACTGGCCCTGACGAAGACATTCTGGTTGTATTGAGGCACAAAAAAATCCTCTTCTGCTTTATAAGCCTCTATCTGCAAAAATACACCCATCCAACAGATTGCAGTCACAGGGGACAAATTCCAGCAAAGCACCTGATGAAGTACATTTGTTTCAAGACAAATTTCCAATTGTTTCAAGTTATGTATATGGTTCAGTTATTTGCAATGTTTAAATTAATGACATTTTATTTATACAAGAATGCACAAAAATCAGGCATAGCTCAACTTTTTTTTCTCAATCACTTTATAAGAAAATATAAAACGCAACTTGATTTATTATTCAATAGAAATGAAAAATATCGAAACTAAATTTGCCCTAAAAAATTTAAATACTTGCCTGTAACATGTGTAGCTCAAATGTCAAAACTTCCTTAGTAGAACAGGCTCCGTCTGTTTTGGAACAAAACTTTTTAAGTGTTGGTGGGTAGATTTCCTGGTTGAGTAGAAATGTACGAACATATCAAATTTAAAAATGAATTATTTGAATTTTTAGCAAAATCTGCATTTTTTCATATATCCATCATAGTACCATCATTTTTCACCACCACAATCCTCATAATGCATACTTCATTCTTGGAAGCAATGAACAAGGATGTTATCCCAATCAACCACATTGTTGTCTTTTCGATCCCACTTGATCTGCTCAGGTACCTAAATATTGTAAAAGTTCACGAATGTCACTATTAGTCGGTCAATTACATCAATGCTATCTAAGTGCTATACAGAATATTTGTAAAAATAATGTTAGTTATATGTTATACAGAATATCTGTAAAAATAACCACACATGTGCATATACGTATAGCATTTCAATCTACAATTGCAGAAGCAACAAGCTTATGACAGTGCTTTTCAAACTTTTTTTTTTCACGGACCGGTACGGAATTTAATGGGCATGCTGCGGACCACCATTACACAATATATATATATATATGTATGTATATATATATATATATATATATACAATAAATAAACATACCGTGAATGTTGGTAGATTTGTAGATTTTGTTAATTTGTTAATTTTAGAAGCATGGAATCTTTTGACTACAATGTTTATTAAAAATAAATAATAATTACAATTACTTCGATATTTTGAAACAAAATTTAAATAAAATGATATAAAAATTAGTGTGAAGAATGAGTTTGTTTTCTTTATGGGACTACGTCAATGGCGTGGTTCAAATGAAGACAAAGCGGCACGTAGTGGTGAAGAAACTTCCAAAGAGTTTCTGAATTTTGTCTTATCACAGCCATACATGAAAACCCGATTTCGCACAAATAAGTAGAAGTAGGAATGAAGACTTTTCATAGCTTATTCGGCGAGCTCTGGGTATTCCGACCTAATGCTTATCCAAAATGCGCTCAAGCGAAGATGCATTCTCAAATCGCATCTGTAACCCTTGGTCAGCTGCAAGTTCCGAAATGTTATCTTCCAGTCTAACGGTTAAATTCTCTCTAAGCGTAACAGATGGATTTCTGAAACTAACCTTATTTTAATTCTAAACACTTTTTATTAACTTCAATAAACTTTAATAACTTATTCCGTTTCAATCAATTTCAAAGTCACAGATACATGCGATTACGTAATTTTAAAGTTCCGCGTAGCTCTTTGTTACAATAACCACGTGTTTTTGAACAGCTGATCACACGCACATGTTTATGCAAATTAGTTGATATTATATTTATATATATGTATATATATAGTGTGCATGATATAATGATACTTTTAAACAGCTGATAACGTTTTTTTTATTTTATTTATTTTTGAAGGATGACAAAAAAAAATAAACCGGTGGATAGGCCTCCCTTAACTAAAAATTCTAACTATAAATGTAACAGAAATGAAAAAATTAATACGTACATATAAACTCACGCTCACACACACTTACAAACACGCACCATACTACAATTCATATCACAATACTGTTATACAGAATACAGAAGAAAACAGAATCAATGAAATGATCTGGAAACTCAACATACGCTCACTTACACACTCAAATAAATAGATACATAAACAAATATGGCCACACACCATACATATATAGGGCGTGGTCATATGTCTCAGGGCACAGCTGCGTGCATGGCCATCTTACACATAGATATGTACACCTCCATATACATCCCCGCTGTGCCCTGGTTAATGCTCATAGAATACAATATTTATATACATATATACACATTTCTACACACACACAGACACATGCACTCACACATACACACACACTCATTTAAACACACACACACACATGTACACTTACCCACACACTCTCTCACGCAAGCACACACAAACACACACACACGCACATATACCTACCCTCAAATACAAATACATACACACACACATACATATTTCGTCGAACCTGATCGAATCTCCCACCAAGCCCAACATAATTCATATTCCTAAAACTTATTACATATGTATATATATGTATGGTCCGTTACGGTTAATATATCATGCGTGAAATACTATTTCTTGCTCACTTTCATACTTATCTAACACTCTAACCATGTTTTTTTAAACAGCTGACCACCCCAATTTGGAACAATGAATCTCATTAGTTGCAGAGGTCATTCTGGCACTCGCGCTCTCATTTCTGTTCTTATCTCACCAGTACTAATTAATGAAATTTTCTTTGTGTTGCTGGTCAAGTCTTATTTTTATTATTTTATTTTGAATATTTTAAAAAATTTTGGGAGTTCGCCGCGGACCGGCAGCTGCTAGTCCGCGGATCGGCACCGGTCTACGGACCACCACTTTGAAAAGCACTGGATTATGATATGTTAGTGTATATATCAAGTGATCGTTTATCAATATTAAGAACAGGTCAGATAATTTTAATACCAACATGAATCGTATCATGTACCTTAATGTTGAAACATCTAATAAGCAAAGTATGCAGAACAGATTGGTTGGTCGGATGAAACTAATTAACAACATATCAAAACAAAAGAAACGAACCTATCAATATAATCGACTGCCATGTACAATGTTGTTCTCTGTAGCTTGTAGTCATGACAAATTTCAATCAGTTTTTCGATCAATTTTGATCTCATCATTGGATGAATGTCTGGATTTTGAATGTAAAACTTATGATCTCTGAAATATGCGGACTCTGTCTCTTTCGAGATCATAGAAAACCACGTTTCAGAGGAATCTGTCCCTAGAAGTGAAGGTAGCGGGTTGTACAATCGTCTGAAGACTGGATGTCGAGCGGTAGATGGTGTGTTAGGAGGAAGGGGCCTGAATGTTTCTGGAGTCCTAACATCGCAGCGAACTTGCTGTTGGATGTTCATATTTGTCTGCGTAGGTGTTTTGCTTAAAACAAATGACCTAGGTCCCGTTTCTTCGGATTTTGTTTTTGAGACGTTTTCGCTGTTTCTTTTGTTTGGCTAGGGAAAAAATTAGTATTAGTTATATTGGTTCAGAACTTTAAAAAACTGTAACATTATAAAATTCTATCAAGTTAAATATGAAAAATAATTATCAATTAAATTTGAAAATGAACATATGACCAGAGAATGATATAACACAAAAAAGCACTATTACTAACAGTACTGACAACCGTGTCCAACTCAACAATCTTATAATCTCGCTCGTGATTCGGTGATTGTAGTGGCATTTTTCGTCTTCTCAAAATTCGAGCGTGACTCGTGCTGTGAGGAGGTACAAAATAAACACGACGATAAAATTTACTTGTCGATAGCAAAAGTCCAATATCGAATAATCACAGTTAAATATGATTTGCTGCTGGTAGCTAAACCAAGCTATGTCTATTATTAATGACAAACAACTACAATTAGTTCACTAATGTTAGAACAATATTGCAATAAATAACTTAATTATCGAAAATTTTTTACAAAATCACACACCTAGGAGTTGAATCTTGACTATGTGGTCCCACGTTGTTGCTTCTTACTTACTTATCACTGACCTGATATATTTTAAGGAAGAAGTTGTAAAAAAAAGAAATGAATATAGCAAAACCAAAAGTTTACAATGGCACAGTAATAAAAATTTCGTGTTTGCACAAAGATATGATTGTAGAACATGGTTTTAATCATATCAACGCAATGATTTTATTGATTATTTTAAATTTAAATACGTGAATGATGGTGGCTTGTTACCTGTGTTTTTTTTTAATTTAACTTAAGATCGATGAAATAAAATATATGAAATAAAATATATTTTATGACTTTCCATAAGTTCTGTTTACTTTGTTTCAGATATACGTTTCCTTTCCTCTTTCTAAATTAGCTAGCCTCCTAGCACGTGCATTGTTTTGCTAATAAATATTATTTTTCTAATTATTTCGGTCTTAACAAATTATATCTCAGCAGGTAATGAGCCCATATCTCTTAACAAAAATATGTAGGTGAATATATTATTATAACAAAGATTGCAATTCGTGATTTTCCAATTCACGTTGAAGTTGAAACAAGAACATCAATTTTTTGAAACATAAAAAATGGATTCGATTTTTTTTCCTGGAATCATCAAATTCGTTATACGAAGGTCCGACTGAACGTATATATATATATTTATATTATGTATAATTATTTATAAAGATCACTGCGTTTTCGGCATTATTCAACTTGTTGTTGAGTTTCTCAATTTTTTTAACGAGTCCCGTTATTCTCAATGAAAAATTGAGAAACTCAACTACAAGTTCTATTTATGATGGTCTAAACACAAAATATATTATGTATATTTCACACTTTGTTGATCACATGTTAACACGTGTTTTACAATCACATAAAACACTCACTTGTTAAAGTTAAAGCCACGTGCTAAAGATGATTAACACAACGTTTTAGAGTTTAAACATTGTGATAGAAGTGATTAAAATTACATGCTGAAGTTAAAACCACAGATTTTTTTTAAAAAATACAATAAAAAACAAATCAATTAAGTTAAAAAGTAAAAAAAAAAAACAAAGTAAAACAACAAACAGATAGAGAAAAAGAGATGGGTTTTTGGTATTTTTAAGTGGGCATGTATGAGTGATAACACTATTGATGATAATAATAAAAACTGTGTCATGGATGGGAACATTTGTAAGCAAGGATTCGACATCCAGAAAAGCAATAAGATTTGATGATTTGTTAGTGTTCAATAGATTGATAAATTCTCTGTAGCTTATTTAATAGAAATGACAGTCTTTCGATAAATATTGATAAAAAGCAAATCTTTTAAAAAATGTGTTGATCGTTATTTTATTCTTCAAACGTTTTATTTGCATAGTCTAGCTTATTCAAATTTGTATCTAGCTTACCAATTGTTTTGACGTTTTCTTCACAAGTTGCTTCCAAGAGGTCATAGTCGTAATTGAAATACATTTTGAACAAATTAATAAATTTACTGAGACAGTTTTAAAATAATTTATGCCTAAAGACCTTCAATAGCAATGAAATAATTAATATTTTAGCATCAACTTATAGTTAAACGACGAAAAAGCTGTTATACTAGTTAATACATTAGTGAATATAAATTTCAGACTCATCTGTTTCTTATGTTTAGGTTGTTAGAAGAGAATTAAGAGATATTGTTTAGAGTTGTTTAGCATAGTTACAAATTTAAATGTGTAATAAATAAAATCATTTATCTACTACTAGAGCCCCATGCGGATAACCACAATGCGGTTTCAAACCGCGCTTACCGCTCCGCAACCGTGGTTGCGAATAAAAAATTTTCAAAACTCCGCGGATTTTGCGGTTTGCCGCAAATGTGGATTCAAGTGCATTTTTAAAAAACCGCCTGCAAAATTACATTTTTAATTTTCAAAAAGTTTCAGAATATAAAAAATTTGGTTCTTTTGTTTGTTTGCATATATGCACGTGTTTGAGTATGTATGTATGTGTATTTAAGGACCATAGCTGAATCTCTCTGGAGTCCACGTTGGTAAAGCCAAGTAAGCAGCTTCTGCTAATTACTTCAGCACAGTTGAATAAAGAAAGTTAGTTTTAAGTTACACACGTCCATACATACACACACATATTGTATATGTAAATGTGTGTGCATGTGTGCATTACACAAAACGTGTGTGTGAAGGGATATGTTAGTATCACCCATAGACATCTTGATGTATCAGCCTCTCTAGACCCGGTGAAAATTATCAGTGAAATTTATATTTCGAAACGTTGCTCTTTTTTATTTAATAAAATTAAAAAATGAATCTTGGTAATATAATGTAGAATTTAAATATTAATTTTAAAAAAATTAGAAAAATACAAAATTTAAGTATAATTTAATGAAATTTACACACACACACCACACACACACACACACACACACACACACACACACACATATATATATATATATATATATATATATATATATATATATACATACACACAAAACTGCATGGTTTATTCATATATATATATATATATATATATATACACACACATTCATTTGAAATTTTTTTAAAACGGATATCGACAGACATGTAAGACAATAGTTTGAAATGAAGAAAATAAATAAACTTCCTCCTCCCTCGTCATCACCGTCATCATTATCAATTAATGCAACCAATATCTTCCTCGTTACCTCTATTGTCATCATCCACACCTAAATTTAACAAAGAAATTTTCGTAAAATTATTCTTTACAATTAGGAATTAAATAAATTTTGTTCATTAAATTTGAAATGAAAATTCTTCGTTGATTGCAATAGAAAAAAGATAAAAAATGTTTTTTAAAAAAATTTTTTTACATTAGACCTGTGCTGTGATTCGTCAAAAAATCGCATTTTTGTCACGTTTTCAATAAAATTTTTATATGAACTGCACCGAAAAGGACTTTTTTTTAAGATATTTGTGTCTTATCATGATATAGTTGCGTGTGCGAAGTTCGTGACTTTTAGTTGTTAACTGATACTGCGTTTGACAGAATTCGATCTAAAGAATAATAAAAAAAACAACATCTCTTTCACTCTGCACTGTTTCAAATCTATTAGACAGTGCAAAGTTGAAGCAAAAATTTTAAAATAATTCACCACGTTTAATCGTAGATATTCAAATAATTTTAACACGTTGTTGCCAGTCATGAGTCAGTCTGAATGTCAGCATTTGATGAAAGTGTTTTTTCTGCTCAGTGTCGTAGATTTGAGTTATGAGTTGCAGGAGATGGCAGTTGTGAGGTTCAGCTCGGCGTACAGTCACTCGGTTGTTAAGGGGCAGAAGGCAGCTGTTTGTTTCGCTGATGAAGTGTCTGTCGGCCTGAAAACATTCGGCAGGAGTCACGTGGATTGCGTCGTTAAATGCTTGGTTACTTCCATTCAGTTTTTTAATAGTTTTTTAATTTCAAATTAAAATTCCCTTTTTTTAATTTTAAAAAACTTAAACTTTAAAACTTAAAAAAACCAATGGGCTTTGAAAGAAACTGATAAAACCGTGAATAAAAATTTAAAAGTAACTAATAAGCAGTCTGATGTTCTCTTAATAAAATCACCATCTTGAAAATTTATAAAATATTTAAAAATTCTTTTTGTGATACATTCAGACAGTATTTGTGTGATTATTAACGTAGAATTTTATATGAATAATAATAATATGAACAGGGCAAATATTTGAAGCACTTATATCATTTCAAAACTGTTAATTTATTACCATATTATTACTATAGTATGTTATTCATGCCAACTTTTATAACATCCGGCAAATATTTAGAAGTATTGAATGTAATGATTAAAAATTTTTACAATCTTATCATTAGCAAATAATGTCAATATAAAAATCGTTAAAAATTATACCCATGCTTGTTTGGGTTAAAAAGGGCTAAAAGTGGCCAAATTCATTTTATTAAATCGACGCCTATGTTTATCAATGTTTTCAAATTCGAAGGCCATAACGAACAATAGCTTGAGAGGAGTGAACCACTTGACATCTGATGGATCATGTTCATGTATCCCCAAAACCAACATCCTTCACAATGTCTCAAAGGATTTGGTGCTGGCTGGTTGCAAAGGTCTTGTTATACAACACGGTGTGTATTGTTGATATAGGATTCTTATTGACAACGTTATGATAAGTTTTCAAATTTGTATAATTATAATAGAGAAAAGTAGTTAAACTTGAAATATTTCAACAAAACGCTATAACAGACTGCCCACCACATTTTGATTACGTGGTAGAATATCACAAGTGTTACAAAATGCAGTTCCAACTTTTAGATTGGCGAAGTTCTAGGTCCTTATGCAATAGTCTCTCATCATCTCATCCTATCATCATTGATGATGATGCTGAAAATTATGTTTCATGGAAATACGTTGCATCCATTCTTTCAAGTTTGTTCCTTATCCTAATACTTTTGGGTCATTCTCCGTCAACTTGAACGATTTAAAAAAAAGTCCACGCCCGACCATCTCCGATTTTTTTTAAATTTGAACAGTAAGTACCTCAATGTATTTCATCGACAAAATAAAATTTTTATAAAAAAATTTCAATTATTTTTCAAGTTATGAAGATTTTTGTGACAGCATCCTCAAATTTTTGAGCGATTTTTTTCAAAACTTGTACCTACGTAGAACGCTATATCTCTTGAACTAGCCAACATATCTTGATGAAATTTTTTGTGCATATCAGTGAAACAATGTAATAACAAAAAAAATAAATGTTATTGTCTCGAATCAAAGGATATTTTGAACAAAAAATCTAGAAAAAAATGAATTTTTTGAAAATTTCACCGATTTCAAAACAGCGTAGCTCAAAATCTATCGCAAAATAAATAAATATTTTTTGTTATTTTAGAAGTACCTTATAGTCACAAATAAATCACAAAATTTAGTTAAAATCTGTATTGAATTTTTTGAGCTATCGGAGCTCAAAATGTCAAAAAAATGAAAAACTTCTTTTGTTTGGCGCCATTTTTAACTATGAAGAACCAAACGTTTTTTAATTTTTAAAATTTGATTATATAGTGCTTTTATAGCTTAACAACATATCAAAAAATAAAATTGGCGTTTGCTTTCTTTGAAAAATAAAACAACTTCAAAAACAGGCAAAACAAATTTTTTTCAAGTGTCAATTTTTTTTTATTTTTTTCAATTCAAAATTATTATACAACGTGCTAATGTGTTTAAAAACAGTTTCAGGAAGAGTTATGTGAATTTTTCCAACATAAGAAATGTTATCATCAGGTATAACAATCAAAATATGTTTAAATGGTACATAGCAAATATCTACATTTTTAGGCCAATAAAAAATATTTTCTTTAAATTTCTTCAGACAGTTAACTTTTAAATCATCATTTTTATCATCTCTTTTTATAATGTTTACTAAATACCATTTCTTATTATAGACCAAAGGTACAAATCGACCCGGCTCATAATCATCATTGGTGTCTTCACTTTCATTTTTATTAAAATTGTATCCAAATAAATCTGAAGACAAACGTTTCATCAAAAGTTGATCATTTTTGTCTGGAATAAATGAGTGATGACTTCGACAACCCTTTATTTTATCTGCTGACCTAAATCTTTTTCAAGCATTCCTAGCAGATCTTTAATTTCTTTTTTGTCTACCCAAAAAAATTTAATACCATTTATTTTCGCATCAGCGTATGTGTAAAAATCTCTGGCGTTCAATATCTGATCTTGTTGATGCCTGCAAACTTGCTCTTGCAACCAATCTTTTTGTTGTCCCTCCAATTCCATCGCAAGGACTTTTACCATGAAAAGTTGCAAAAAAGTGCCATTCTGCTTTTAATCCAAAATCCTCTTTGTGATGAATTAAATTAGAAAAATTTTTGTATTGAATTACCGCACCATCAGAAAAATATTTAATTAAAGTAACGTTTTTCAGGTTTTGTTTTACATAGTTAATTAAATGTTTTTGAAAAGCATAAACAGCGGAAACATTGTGATCGAGACAGTCGCTAATCATGCAAACGCTTTTGACAGATAAGTTTTCATAAATAAATAAATAAGTTTTCTGTAATAAAGAACAATTGGGTGAAGAGTAACTTGCGTGTTGCTCCAATGTTGACTCTGGATTGCATCCTGTATTATCACCGAATAATTTTCAGCAAAATCCATTAAAGCAATACACTCCGAACTTTTTAAATTTTTTTAGAATCGCTAAGATATTTCAATTGTTCTTTGCTTATGTAATGATGCGATGACAACTCGTCAAGTTTTTGCGAAAATCTTTCAATGAAACTGTCAACTGTATCCTGTACGGAAATCAATGAACTGCGATTATCATCATGGGAAATTACAGCTTCTTTGAAAATCCTCTTAAGTTATTTTCGACACTCAGTTTTCCTGGGCATTCCTCACATCTGTGTAACATACATTCTAAATTTTAAATTGAAAAAAATAAAAAATATTGACACTTGAAAAAAATTTGTTTTGCCTGTTTTTGAAGTTGTTTTATTTTTCAAAGAAAGCAAACGCCAATTTTATTTTTTGATATGTTGTTAAGCTATAAAAGCACTATATAAACAAATTTTAAAAATTAAAAAACGTTTGGTTCTTCATAGTTAAAAATGGCGCCAAACAAAAGAAGTTTTTCATATTTTTGACCTTTTGAGCTCCGATAGCTCAAAAAATTCAATACAGATTTTAACGAAATTTTGTGATTTATTTGTGACTATAAGGTACTTCTAAAATAACAAAAAATATTTATTTATTTTGCGATAGATTTTGAGCTACGCTGTTTTGAAATCGGTGAAATTTTCAAAAAATTCATTTTTTTCTAGATTTTTTGTTCAAAATATCCTTTGATTCGAGACAATAACATTTATTTTTTTTGTTATTACATTGTTTCACTGATATGCACAAAAAATTTCATCAAGATATGTTGGCTAGTTCAAGAGATATAGCGTTCTACGTAGGTACAAGTTTTGAAAAAAATCGCTCAAAAATTTGAGGATGCTGTCACAAAAATCTTCATAACTTGAAAAATAATTGAAATTTTTTTATAAAAATTTTATTTTGTCGATGAAATACATTGAGGTACTTACTGTTCAAATTTAAAAAAAATCGGAGATGGTCGGGCGTGGACCATGGTTCAAGTTGACAGAGAATGACCCTTTTACAAATTTTAACTTTACCAAATCAAACAAAGTATATCCGTTTTTATTACTGCGATGTTTGTGTTACAGCTTGCCAGAAATGCCCTGATCCGTATTATTCGACGTGGTGTGCCTTCCACACCAGCGGCATTCGAACCTACATCAGTGGATCTAGAACGCCCTTCCTCTGGTACCCTTACCTAGGCAGGCTTGCTTCACTTTTCTTTATAATTTTCTCATTAATGTTTTTATGAGTGAAGTAGATAAAAATAATTGAAATTCCAAAAACAAAAAATAGTTTTTTTTATATATAAAAAGAATTTTTCATTCAATGTTTTAAAAAATTTTAACCAAAATTTTAGACAATTAAGTTAAATCTACTTAAAAAATGTAGCACTTGGATGATGAACAGTTTAATAATGAACAGGAGTGAACAAAACTGTTCAGAGCACAAAAGCCTGGGCTTCTGGTGAACCGAACTCACCATTTGATTATCTGGAATACTGCATTGAGAGTATCGTGAACATTGGCTGGAACGATCAATTCTGCACATCCCATATGTGCGTGCTCTGTGAAATTGATATTAACTGATTTACAAATTAGTGAAGATGATGACGGAGATGATGATGTCGAGAGTGATTGAAATTACTAAGATGATGATGATGAACGTGATATTATGATGACGACAAAGAAGGCAATGTTGATAGTGATGACGAAAGCAGAAATCTAAAAGAAAATGTTCAAAATAAAACTTTTCGTGATGATGAGTGATAAACAGTGGTACGAATATTGAAACTGAGTGATTGGTGGATAAAAGTGGTGAAAGATGGCAATAGTTGAGTATATCAAAATGACAATAAAGGGATTTTGGCTTGGCCAAAATCGATGAGGCGATGAGGAATGTTAGACAGATCCTGTTGATGAAATACTTGAATACTGGAATACTTTTTTTCTAATAATCGTAAATTGACAACAAATTTTTAAAGTCTGAACACATCCTAGATAAGATTTTATAATTTAAATAACTTTGTTCTGGTTCTTGACATCAATTGTCATTCAGTTTGATATTTTTTCGTAACAATATTGTTTCTTAAAATATTTTAAAAATTGCGCTCACAATTGTTTGACATTATCTTTAACATTTAAACATTCTATTTTATCATATCAAATCAAAGAAAACAGAATCAATTAAATTAAATTATCTGGAAACCAAAAAAAATTGTTCTTGTAACAGTCATCAGCTACTTATTTAAAAACAACCTATTCATATAGCATCTAAAAACTTTAGCAACCGAACTGTTTTTAATGAATAAACAAGAAATATATATTAATAATTATTAACAGTTAACAATCTTTCATAATGAAACAACATTTTTTAGAGGTATTCATTACCAGTAAAAATGTTACGTGTAAAATAGTTTTCAAAAATTGATGCATAAAAAAACATAGAGGAGGAGAAAAAAAACCCTGGTGAGTTTCCCTTGTCTTACTTGGAATTTTTCAGACTTTTAAAAAAATAGAAAAGTTTGTCTGACGAGCACAGAAAAATATATAAGAAAGGATTCTGTAAGATACCAAAAAGAGATGGTCATCTATTGATGGCGACAACAAAAGAAAACGAAAAACGAAAGATCCAAACGCACAAAAGAAGGCAACGTCTGTGTTTTTCTTTTTTTACAAATGAAGATCGTCTAAAAGTTTAAGCATAGTTTCCAGCTATGCCCTTCAGGGAAGTTGCCAAGGAATTAGGGAGAAGATGGTTGGCGTGCGAAAACAAAGAAAAATATCAAATCATGGTGGCCAATGACAAAAAACACGAAAGGGAGAAAGAATTATACAATGGTGGATCAGCTGCATCAGCCTCGACAACTGCAGCTGTTTACATTCACAGACGATAAGTGAAAGATAAAACAGTTGGAAAGAAATATGAACAGCCGTTCCTTTCAACTCCGATTGTATGATTATATGCACACCTGACGTTATCCGTGTTTTGTGCTTCATTAATTAGGTTTCGTCAAAAAGTCTTTTCAATTTAATCGTTAATTATTTTTGCTAATTATATTCTTTTTATGATAATAATAGAGATTTGTTTTTGTAAGAATTTCACAAGGGGCCATTCAATAATTATGTCACGCTTGGGGGATGGGAAGGGGTTCGTCCAGCGTGACAGTGTGTAACAGGGAGGAAGGGAGAGGTTAACCTGACGCGTAAGTAAGCATAGTGTCTGTATTGTATTGTTATAACTTAACATTAAACATTTTTGATAATTCTATAATCTATGTTTTAAATTTAATTTATTATTACTCTTTCTTTGCTTCACTTTTAACTTACTTTCCTTTTCGCTTTTTTCCGTTCAAATTTGATGGTTACTGTTACTTTTGTTCAATTTAATAAAGTTGTTTTATCGCATTAAATTGACCAATTTATAATTCGACAACAAAGGAAAAAGATTAATAAATCAAACATAGATCAACAGTATAAACAAATAAACGAAATGGTTGATAAATGAAAGTTATATTTTGATTTGTATTGTATGAATGAGGCATTCAAGTTGGCTCATCCATATAAAAGTGCACAGTCTCTGCAGTCTGATACAAATGCGTTTTGTTGTAGTGTGAAAGGTAAAGATGATGTGACTGACTTAGTTCAGAAGAAATTGTGTGAATTAGGCAATGTGGAGCAGAAGAATGCTGCCAACCTGCTGTCATTTTGGTCAAAGCAAAGGTAAGTTATAGGTGCAAGGATGCATTTTAAAATGTCTTTTAAGCTTTAAAAGTTATGGTGAGGATGAACTAAATTTATCAGCTTAATTTTTACTGATATTTAATCTAGTGTTGCAATATCTGTTCAATATTTTTTTTGTTGCATGTGCAAAAATCTCTGAAACAGAAGCTAGAAAAAAAATCTGAATGTTTCAATAATGTAGACATATTTATTCTATCTCAATTTACAACTTTCTGACGTTTACTGTTCAACTTTAATACTAAGCAACAGAAAATAAAACACAATTTCTTTGTGTACTGGATTGAATGTAGTTGGTTACAATGGGGTAACGTCTGGCGACAGTGTAAACCGAACAGGTGAATTAGCCATTTACATGAACTGTGAATCATTTAGAACATTGTACTTAGGTGATGATGTTATATATAGTATATTAATAATAGAGTACATGTTGTGAATGGGGTGGGGGTGGATGGGTGGATCATAATTATTGAGAGTTCAGCTGAGTGTGACCGGATGTAACAGGGAGGGGTTAAAAAATGGAATAAAAAGTGTGACAATTATTGAATGACACATAACTGTTAGGTAAGATTTTTATTTTTAATAAAAAAGAACCTGTGCAAATTGATTGTAAAACAATTATTGAACTTTCATTTAGCCATAGTCATATATTATTAAATTTATTTAAAATGAATTTAAAAATATATTTAAAATCAATAATAAAGACATTATGATAAAGAATCTGATAAAAAAAATTAAAAAATAATAAACTTCGAAATTTCAACCAACCATAACATAATTTACCGAACACCATTTTTATAAAAGGATCTATCAAACATTAAAAAATATGTTGTTATCTACCAAACAAATCTTTTTCGAGATATGGATGCTTTACCTCATATGTTATAATTATCCAACTTCATTTGTTTGAAGAAATAAAAAACCAAAAAAAAACGGAAAGATGCAAACATTCAAGTTGCATTCAAGTAAACCCGTAACAAAACAAATATTGATTCAGAAGCTATGTTTTTTATTTTAACTTAATCAACAAGCATCAGACAAATTTAATTTTCTTCTTAACAGCTTTTATGTTATTTCACGTGACGAGTTCCAGGTACGTTGAGCAATGCACCACCTCGATGATTGTAGCATTGTATATGCGCGGATCGTATCTGTTGGTAGATAGTTATAAAAAGGCAAGTAACCTTTGCTACATGTCATATGGTGAGTTGGTCCAAATTAGGAGCCAGCAGCAACAAAAGATTTGTTTTTTAAATGTGTGTTGTTATTATAGATACAAACAGACTACCAGAAATTGTACTCGATAAATTTTGTTTGTTACAATGGAAAAAACTGTAAATAAAAACTATTAAAATGGCGTTCATACTAAAAATTTTGAATAAAACAAGTAAAAAAATAAAAAAGAGTGAGATTCCAGGCAACTGTTTTTTCATCTATAAAAAATCATCATTTTCATCTTCTATCTGAGGTTTGCTTTTCTTGGCTGGGGGCTTGTTAACGTTTGTGGCTTTCTTAGGAAATGTTGGCCCTTTTTTGTTGTCATCATTATCAACTTCTGTCTGAGCTTTGCGTTTCTTGACTAGAGACATGACGTCAACTATTATGATCTTCTTCGAAACTGCTGACTTTTTACTTGGTACGAATGCAAATGCACCCATTGACTCGTATTTCCCTAATCCACCAGCAGATAAAGCTTTTTCCTTCTCATATCTCTCTTTGTCTTTTAATGCCATGTTATGATACAGTTCCATTTTGTCGTACACTTTCCATCTTTTGCCTAATTCCTTGGAAACATCTCCAACCGACATTTTGGGAAACTCTGTTTTAACTTTCAATTGTCTTCATTGGAAAAACAGAAGAATGCAGACAACGCCCTTTTTGGTGCATTGGGATATTTTGTTTTTCTTTTTTTTTCACAATCGGATTGTAGAAATTTGGCCATCTCTTCTTTGTGCCTCTCAGAATCTTTCGCTGCCATTTCCTGATATTTTTTCTTGTCTTCGCCAGACAAATTTTTCCATTTTTCTACAGTTTGAGTTGTTTATTACCAGCTAACAAGTAAACAACTTTTACAAATTTATTAGTGAGATTTATTTTTTTTAAAACTTACTTTCGGTTTCTCTTTTCTCGTGATTGCTTCTTGGCATGTTATTGCATATAACATTGCATATAATATTGCATATTGTAAAGTTTGAAATTTTAATTTCAGCCTCTAATAATTTGAGTGCCAAAAACTCCATTAAACAAGTTCTTCAAATATTCGACAGCACTTAAACATCAATCGATTTAAAAGTATTTCTTTTTTATTTTATTTAGATATTTAGTATTGGCAACGAAATGTTAGTTTTTGAATACTTTACTACTTGTTTTATTATAACGAACGTTGATGAAATAAACTACGTTGAAGTAGAATATGGTCTGGTTGGTAATTTTTGAATGTGGGAGAAATCACCGAGGTTCACATAAAATGGCCAATTCCGGAAGTCGATGGAATAATATTAAATTCATTCGATAAAATCCTTCCGAAATCACACAATCATTTCTGCTAATTTCAACATCAATCCGTTTAACATTATCCAAAATCCGTCTCTCAGAACTGCATCCAACGATACCCACTCCCAAAAATTGTAACCTGGATTATGGAAAATATTATTGAAAAGTAATTTTGTTATTTTCACTTAGTTGAATGCCTAATATTTTGTTTTTTGAAAATTTTTCTGAACGACTTCAAAGTTCTGAGTATGCACGAATTGTTACTGAATTGGTCGGAACCAGCGAGTCCTTCGTGATAGAAATATACTATTTTCTTTATGATGAAGTTGTTCTGTGGCATGTTGTAGGGTGGATTGTATTTTGTTTTTATGAACTGACAAAATGAAAATTTATATTCATATTCAACAGTTTTAAATAAAATGTTTTTTGATAAAAAACTTCATATTTTTGAAGGAAAAAGATGTATTTATATTTTTTGATTTAAAACCTGACAATCAAATCTTATGAAATTTCAAAATTTGAACACAACTTTGGTATCTCAAAATTTTTCGTGTGCATATTAATTTGTCAAATAACATTTGTATTTAAAGTTAGTGTGTTTAAAATTTCATTAAAATTTCAAAAAATTAAATTAATGTATGACGAAATAGGCTTAACTCAGACTTTTGTATTTTGCATTTTTTTCAGCTGAAAAAACAAAAATAAACATCTCACCTTTGGCCAAATGATCATACCAAACATCCAATTTTTCCAACAATATCATTATTTGAAAAAATAAAATATTCGCTTATCATTCAAATGTTAAGTTCAGAATCTCTTATTATATAGAAATTTTAATTATAAATAGTAAACAACTTAAACATTGAATTATGAAAAAAGCAGTAATAAATATGATATTAATCGAGTGAAACACAAATTAGATGTATGTTAGGTTATTCAATTTCGTCAAGCATTTCAGAAAAATCTCAAATTTGATCACATGAGAACAGTATGTAAAATTAACTTCATTAGAAAAATAAAATTTTATGTAACAAATTATCATCAGTGCTCGTTTTATATTTAGACAATGAAGTCTGATGTTGCATGCATCAGTCTGATTTTTTCAAGTTTACTGAAATCAAACAAAAAGAAGGTGAACATTTTTCTAATAGGTATTAACAGCGTAATGTACAGCCACGTAAAACACAGGTAGTGTTAATGTAATGTACAAATATTCAACAATTTATAAACCGAAGAATAGCCAAGGCAGGGCTGAACAGGCATGTGCTGCGCATCAACACAAACACACACACGTCCCATCCTCCACCAACCAGGCTGCCTATCCTTGTTGACCTCTTGCACTTGGTGTTCGTTTCACTTACAAATCTGAAAATTTGTGAAGCTTTCATACATTTAACATTTATGAGCAATTGTTGGATTTACATAGCAAATTTAATTTAAATTTAGTATTCCATTTTTAATGTTAATACATACTTGTTGTAAAAAAGTTTCTAAGTTGGTGCCGTTTAAACGAAAAGATTTTTTTTAGGGGCAAACTTTTTTATCTGTCGGGTGAATCAGGAACAAGAGGTAAAACAATGCAGAGGACAGTGAGCAGGCTTTTACAACTTTCCTGGCTTCATTTCTACATTTCAGTGGCTAAGCTAACAAAAGATGAAGTTGGATAAAAATACTGCCGAAATCGCAAACGGTTTTATTAGAAATAAGGTCGTTGAAAAAAAGTCAGTGTGTTGTTTATTTTAAGGAATAATTCGAAATTTTTTAATGTTTATTATGATGATTTTATCTGTTTGTTCATATCTTGAATATTGGTAAACGTATTTAAAATATGAAATATTGCATCATTTGGGAGCATTTCAATTTATTTCTATGCCCTTAAAAGATTTTTTATTATCCACTTTTTACAATGTTTCTTTGACATTTTGTAGTTGTTCATTTAAATTGTGTTAATTCATTATTTCTTTACCTCATCGATTCCAATTTTCATTTTTCAAAGCAGTTCTTGTAGTTTCTATGTGATTTAAAAAAATTTAGAATGTAGATTAGGCTAACTACTACAGAACTTATTATTAACTTACCGAGCAATAAATTGTAAAACTAGCCAATTCTTTGTCATGAATTTACAATTAGCTTTAATTTAAAAAAAATTAAAATTAATTAAAATTAAACAAAAGAAACTCAAACATTTGACAAAGTTAATTAGCTCATAAAAATTAAACATAGACAGAATAAAGCATGTCGTAAAAAGATTTTCAGTTCATTGTTAGTAAGCACAGCCTTACAAAAACTGGTACTATATATATTGGCGCAATCGTACTTCAAGTTGTATTTCGGCATTCAATTTAATCTATCTATCTGGTTGGTAATTTTTTTGCAATTTAATCGCTTTCAAATCTTTATTAAACAGTCAGAGAATATGGGTAAAATTTTGAGAAACTCAGAAAAACCATTAGGTAGGACATCGGCTTTCACATTTTTTCTGAAAACCACTAAGGAAGAAAGAATGCAAAATCCTGGTGAATCACTGTCTTCAACGGAGTTTTTCAAACAGGCTTGTGAAATGTGGAAGAATTTTTCGAATGAGGACAAGAAGAAATATGAAGAAATGGAAGCCCAAGATTTTGTGAGATACCAGGAGGAGATGGCCAACTATGTACCTACCGGCGGTGAGAAAAGAAAAAGAAATAAAAAAGATTCGAACGCACCAAAAGCAGCGGTGTCTGCATATGCATATTTTTCGTTGGAACAACGCCCAAAAATTATAGCTGAGTTTCCAGCTATGCCCGTCAAGCAAGTTACTAAGGAACTGGGCAAGAGATGGAAGTTGTGCAAAAAGAAAACCAGGTATCAAACCATGGCTACCAAAGACAAAGAAAGATACGAATCTGAAAAAGCATCATACATTTATGCGTTTGTTTCGATGGTTCCATCTGATGATTTTTCACATAAAGAGCCAGCAGCTTCGAAAAATTCAACGAAAGCGAAATTTAAGCCTCTTTCCAAGAAGCGCAAGGTTGAGATAGAGCAGTATAATGATGAGATACACAAGGAGGATGATGAAGATGATGCGGAATAGTGATTGATCTTATGAATTTTTTTTAATTAAAAAAACTGAAACCATATCTTATTTCATGTATGTTATGTCCGATAATAAAAATCGTAAATCAAGGCATCATAAAATTTTGCATGTATAGGTTGGGGGATTTCTTTACATTTGAAACTGGATATGGCATCGACAATGCCAAGCTTCTTATCCATTACACAACCGCGCCACCACGTTAGTTAACACACAATAGAACGTTTGTAGTGATTTCTTCTCAAATATTTTTTTGTTTTAACGTTGGAGATTTTAATTTAAGGCTTAATAATTATGCTAAATATCCTTGAATAAAAAGAAATAAGTGGGTGTAATACGATTTTATAAAATTAGCAACAAATAATAATTTTTTTTTCAAAATACGTGTTTCAATTAAATTAATTAAAGCATCATAAATAATAATAGTTACGATGACGATCACGAGTTGCATTTAACATCTGTATCGTATAAAATGTTGATCAAATTGTAAATCAATTTTTTCTGTTTTCCCGACTAAACTATAGTCGTCAACTGAATAAAGATAAGCTCATCGATACATCAGCATTTTAATATTCTTCAAATTCACTTGCATCCACAATTCTTTGTTTTAACTTCAAACCTAGAAAGTTTCGAAATATGTGGTAATACATTTAATTTGTCGTCAAAGATTACACGTAGAAATTTTATTTCGTTTTCAAATTGAATCTGCAAGTCTGTAAATTTTAATAAGGAGTATACAATTTTACGCTTCTTAAAAAAAAAGATGATTTGGTTTTTAAACTTGAATAGATATCTGAATAAACATAGACACAAACACATGTATATACAAATATATATATAAACAATTGATGAATATATACATAAAAATGTATATATATATATATATATACACATATATTTCTAAATATATATATTTATATACTTGTATATATAAAGTTAAATATATATATAAATCTTTATATGTATGTATATAAATTGTCCAATCAACTAACTGAATTGTTGAATCAATGGGATCACTGTGATGTTGATTGCAGTGTCAAGAATGAACTAAGCCTATGCCGGAAAGAATTTATAAATGCATATATGCAGCGTGAATTCGGAAAATAAGTTCATTTTGAATTTTAATAAACTAAACGTTCACCAAAAGTGAGAAAAATCGAAAAAACGAATTACAAACATATTAACGCCAAACATTCGGTAGAATTTATAGAATATTGTAAAATTATGGTCTATTACCAACAAATCTTTATATATATATATATATATATATATATATATATATATATATATATATATATATATATATATATATCTAAATATATATTCAATGGAAGTTTATTGTACAGCTTCTGAGTAGTCTTTCTTTTATTAAATTTCTTTAAATGTAAAACATTTAATTTTAAGCCTGGCAGTTTCGAATAAATCGTGGAGGTGATGTGTGCAGGTTTGCATATGACGTTCTCCCAGTGGGCAGAAGTCATTTGGACGACATCATGATCAGGGAAGATGGTCGGGTTTTACACTTTTGGACTTAATTCTCAACCGTGTTCCATCATGCTTCTAATTACAATTTTTTAAAGCAGGTTTGCCTCTTTTGCTTATGTATTCACGTTTAGTTTTAATAATGCGTCTACTTTTTACCAAACCTTCCATTGAAGGACAGCTGTAATTGAACATGTTATAGTTTAGTTTAGGTTTAATCGTTACTGCTGAATGCATCACCCTAGTTTCATGCTACATCCATTAATTTATCGGGTGTTCGCCTAGATCATTTCCTCTTGACTAAAACAAATAATTAAATTTTGACTCGTCGCATTGATGCATCGAGTAGTTCTATCTGAGGTGTAAATGAACCCGGGATTGATTATTTTTTAATAGGTTTAACAAATACGGCTGCAATAAAGAAGTAATGATAATGATAGAACAATGAAACTCAAACAACTAATAAAATTCATCCAACCACACACACACATATTATCGCTTGATGTGACTATGTAACTTCTACTTTTGATAATAAATGCAAACTAATTCACTAACTCGCTCGCTCACTCACTCACCCACTCACTCACTATTTGTAGAATTCGCCGAGGAGCGCAAATGAACATCGCGAAAATATTATTATTGGCATTCCTAAGAGGATAGTACTGTGATTAAATGCTTCGTTGAACTAATAACTTTCTAACTCTCTTTTGAAATCTTTTTCTAGAACAATTTGCTTCAATCTTGTTGGAAGATCATTCCATACCTTGGACAGAGCAACCTGCACACGTCTGTCGCCCAGTTTTGTCCTGGTCCTAGAAATTACCATCATTTCTGACGAAACCAAACGCAATGCATGTCCCACATCAACTTCAGTTTTTTTGCGAAAAACCTCCTTTAGATATTCTGGGCCACCACCATGTACGCAACCATGAGCCACCACAGCCATCTTAAATCCTATCCGTTCCCTGATCGGCAGCCAGTGGAGACTTTCCAACCACTTTTTAATGTGATCACGTCTACTTAGACCAATGACCAATCTGGCGGCAGCATTCTGGATTCGTTAAACTTTATTTATAACTTCTACACTACCACCATACAGCAAAAAATTGCAATGGTCTAATCTAGACAGTACAAACGTCACCACCAGGCTAGTAAAAATATCAACTGGAAGACATTTCTTGACCAGATACAATCTTCGTAGCTGAAGAAAGCAGATAGCATTGAGTTTCGCGACCTGAGGCAACATCGTCAAAGCACTGTCAAACATCATCCCCAAGTTTTTGACCATGTCAGCCGAGATCAACCTGTTACCCAATATATGGTAAGTCATATCTCCTAGTGCAGATATAGCCTTCTTAGAACCAAACCATATCAACTCCGTCTTGTCTGGGTTAAGCTTCAAATGAATCAGTTTTAATCAATTGATTTTAAGTTGAGTTTAACTGTTTAACGTTGTTGTTAGAATGTATAGTTGGTTTCGTACGGCACCAGGTGTTTATTAATGAATTTAAAGTCTTTTGAACAATATGGGCATTTTGTTGCTTTTGTTAAACTAAACATATTAAAAATTAAAATACTTAAAATTGAGAATTTTAAACTAAATTTTATCGAGCAAAACATTAACAGAACAATTTTTTGATATATAAAATTCCAAATTTGTGCTTTAAAATTTTATTAAAACACGATTATTAACTAAAAACTGGAAGCCGTGTAAAAATCAACTTTCTTGTCCGTTGTTGCATAATAATAATAACAATAACAATAATATTAATGCTAATAATGGCCTGTCCATAAAGGATGTCACGCCTTTTTAACGATTTTTTGACCCCCCCCTTTCCCCGTTTCACAAACTGTAACAACAAATCTACCTACCCCCTAAAAATAAGCATGTGACAAAACTTTACTCCCCCCCGCCCCTCTTAGTGAAGAGTCATTAAACAATGTAATTGCTCTATGCGTTTTATTTTTTATTGATATCAAAATAACGAATGACAAGTTTATATGAAATGTAATGTATCTAAATGCTTTACTGTAGTTAAAATCTAACGAATTATTATTAACTTCTACACCTACCCATCGGTAAACTTTAACGATGGCATTTAAATTTGTTATTCACTTATGCGCATGAAAAAAAATTATTTTTTCTTTCGTTTATTTAAAAAATGGACGTCAAACTTGCGTTAATCCCCCCTTCATCACAGTGTCACAAATATTTGAACCCCTTCCCCCGGTAAACTTTAACGATGGAATTTAAATATGACTCCCCCTTTAATTAATATTCATGAGCTTGCTTGATAACTTTAATATTTATTTATGCGCATATATATGGAAAAATGTATTTATTGTTTTGTTTATTTAAAAAAGGACGTCACATTTGCATTAACCTCTCCTTCCCCTTCGTCACAAAATGTCACAAATATTTGGATCCCCCCCTTGATGCGTGACATCCTGACCTTTATGGACGGTTTCGTCTCTACCGGAGACTCATCAGCAGCCCGATTACCTATCAGAATAGTTTCGCAGTTTTCCCCTTTATATAGCTCCCACGAATCACTTCGTTAGTTTGTGGTGTTTCATTTATTATAGATGATTGCTAGTTTTAGTCGTTAACTGTATTCGCATTCTGAACCCTCAATTAATTTCATCAAAGGATTGGAAATTAATGGGGAGGCTGGATCACCCTGAAAGTATAACTGGGATCGATGGAGTAACGTAGCCGCTTCCTGAAACTGATACTGTGCAGTCCAATTAAATTTGCGATGGAATGTGATGGTAATCAAGTGTGAAGGAGATGAACTTGTTGCTGACTTCACGGAATGCGTTGCGGAGGCCTAACAAAGTGACAATAATGGTGCGTTGATGTCTCTTTGCGTCCTTGATCATTTGAGTCAGGAGTTGGGAGTGCTCGATTAAGCCGTCAACGTTTGGGAAGAAACCTTTTTGTATACTTTTGTTTATAAATGAGTTGATTTCGAGAAAATTAAGAATCTATGTTGATGAGTTATGAAAATATTTTATAAAATGTGGGTTGTAAAGTGATCAGACGGAAATTTGCTGAATTGTTGGCTTCTTCTTTTTTATGTATTAAAATAGTAAATCCTTTATTCCAACATAATGGAATTGTCGAAGTTGGTTAACATCGCGATAGTATTTGGTGATGGTTGGTGAATAATAATAATAATAATAATTATTATTATAAAAAAAACAATAATAAAAATAATAAAGTTTTACAACATTATAGAAGAAATAAAAATAATAAATTTTACAACATGATAGGAGTAATAAAAATGAAAAAGTTTTACAACACAACCATTTAATGAACCAGTTACAACATATCGATAGGAAACCCGTAAGAAGGCGCAAATATGACACAATGGATGGTTCGTTGTTAGAAGGCAAAGTAAAAACTCAAGTAACTGCATAAAAAGTCTCAAAAAAGAAACAAAGCCTTTCCTGGTTCATTGTTAGAAAATACACAGGAAACATTGAGTCGAATGCTACTATACATTGGCTCATTGATGCAGCAATGCTTCACAAATCTATCAAAGTTACATTGATCTGCTTTTAATTTTTTTGAATTTTAATTGAAATATTTACAATTTTCATTCAATATGCAAACGATATGGATAGAGTTGGAAAAGATTTAAAAAAACCAAAAGACAAAATGTCGGCTTATGCATTCTTTATGCAGGCCACAAGAGAGGAGCAGAAGAAAAATTCCGGGGAGTCCCGGTCATTTTTGGATTTTTCCAAGAAGGCTTCTGAAAGGTGGAAAAATTTGTCTGTCGAAGACAGGAAAACATATAAGGAAATGGCAGCCAATGATTCAGTTAGATACAAAAAAGAAATGGCCAACTACGTATCACTGATGGCAACAACAAAAGAAAACGAAAAACCAAAGATCTCAACGCACCAAAAAAGGCACTGTCTGCATTTATCTGTTTTTCAAATGAAGAACGTCAAAAAATTTAAACTGATTTTCTAGCTATGACCTTCAGGAAAGTTGCCAAGGAATTAGGCAGAAGATGGGAAGTGTGCGAATGCAAAGAAAAATATCAAAGCATGGCGGCCAAAGATAAAGAAAGATACGAAAGGAAGAAAAAATTATACAACGGTGGATCAGCTGCATCAGCCGCGACAACGGCAGCTGCTAAAAGACCAGCTGCTCCTGAGAAGGCAGCAAAAAATAAGGAGAAACATCCTGCCAAGAAGCGTAAAATTGATATCGAGACTGACAATGAGGATAATGATGAAACAGATGAGAAGGACAGCGATGAGGGGGAGGAGGAGGAAGACAGTGATTGATTGCGGAATTCTTTTTCCCCACATCAATTTTTAATATTAGGTTTAGAGTATTAAACTTTTTCACCAGTTGATTTTTATTACATGCTCATATGTATTTAAACTATTGTATAATGTTACATTTATTTCATAACGTGATTAGTTTATCAAACGTTAATCTAATGCCAACAAAAACTTGCTTGAAACCAAATTTCAATCTAAATTATTTATTTACATGGACAACTCGTAAACGTACATGTTTGTGTTAGTTCATTGCGACACGTTTTTTTAAATTAGTAGAGTTGAGTGATGTTAGGAAAGAATAAGTAAGAGTTGTAACAATGTAATAGAAATGTAATTGCGACAAAATTTATTTTATTCGAAACTTTAATTTCAAAATAACTTTTGAAGAAATGGTTCCACAAAACATTTGATTTTTTATTTATTAAAGCGTTGATCAATAATTCCTGTGAATGTTTTTATTTTGTTATAAAAGTATTTCTTTTATGATTGGTAACATTTTAAAATTCTTTGAAGAACATTTATATATTGGAACGCACGTCATTCCAAAAATTTCTCTGCATTTCAACAGTCATGTCAAAAAGTTGTGTCAAGTAAAATATTTAAAGTCTTTCATTAATAAAAGCTAATAATTATACCAAAAATAAAAAGCAAAGCAACTACAATGTTAGTAACAATGTTGGACAAAAGTTATACAGGTTGGCATTTGAGATTTATAACTTTCTTTTTGTTTGTGTTTTGTTCTGGTGAATAAAAAGTATGTATTTTGATTTGATATATATATATATATATATATTGAATTGTTATATATATGTATATATATATTTATTCAATATATTCGACTGTATCCAGGTAAACATGTCTCCTAAATGTGCGAAGTGTTTAGGCAGTACAAATGTTAAAGATAAGGATAGTGTATTACGTTGCAGTCGTTGTGATACTGTCGTACATGTAAAGTGTATTTCTACTAATGATAGTTTACTTGATGCTTTGAAAAACTGCAGTGGTCTGAAATGGTTCTGTGATGGTTGTGTGAAGCTTCCGTTCAACTTAGATTCACTCTCAAAATTAGTTGATGCTAGTAGACAAGATATATTGGATAAAATTGAGAGTAACAAAAATGAAATGATAACAAGACTTGAGAAACTGGATGAAGTCAACACTCAGGTTTGATCAGAAATAGTTTAAAAATGTTGATAACTTCGAACGAAAATAAATTAGTTGATATTGATCGCACAGATACTTCAATTCGTCATGACATCAAGAGTTTAAAGCAAGAAATGAGTACTACTTTCGCCAGCATTGTCAGTAAAGAAGTTAAAAAAAACTGAAATAATTAACAATGAAGTTAGAACGGTTCAGAAAGTGTTGATTGAAGTGAATGAGATGAAAAACAGAGAGTCAAACCTGATGGTTTTTCGCTTAGTTGAGAGCGACAATGATCGCACTGATGTTATGAAGATATTGCAACATTTGGTTGAAGACATTTCAGAGAAGGATGTTCTAAGAACTACCAGGCTAGGTAAAAAAAGTGTTGACGTAGTCAGACCATTGTTGATAAAGCTGAAAAATGCAAAGATTAAGAATTCAACAATGAGAAATGTTTACAAGATGAAAACAATAGCTGATAAATTTGCCGGTGTTGGACTAAGTGATGATTTGACAAAGGAACAGAGGCAGGAGTATAAAACGTTTGTTGAAAAAGCTAAATCAATGCAATCTGATAATAAAGAGAATTTTTTATACCGTGTCAGAAGACCAGTTGGAAGATGGAAGATAATACAGTTTCAAAAAAATTCACTTAAACAATTGTCTCAGTAAAAATAAAGTAATTAAAGATTTGGCTACAGATGTAACAAAAAATAAGTGCAACATCTTGCTTGGCCTACTTAATATAAGATCTGTCAACTCAAAGTCTGATTTTATTTATGAATTAATTCAAGAGGGTTTGGACATCTTTGTTTTAGTGGAAACATGGCATGGTTCAACAGACAATATTTCAGTAAAATCATCTATACCATCAGGATATTGTTATGTTAATTTTCTTAGATTAAATGATCCGCGGCATGGAGGAATAATTGTAGTTTTTAGATCAAACTTTAAATATAAATTAATTGAACTACCTGTTCTAACAACGTTCGAGGCTGTAGCTATTAAAATGATCGTAAATAATAAAGACTTTATTTTATTGGCGTTATACCGACCTGGTTCGGCTCAAGTCAGTTCTACATTTTTCGATGAACTCATATGTATTTTGGAAAATATTACAATTTTAAGTTTGAATGTTATGTTAGTTGGTGATTTTAACATACACGTTGAAATAAACAAAGATCGACATACCGTTAATCTGATTGAAGTGTTTGAAATGTTCCAATTAACAAATTACATCAATGAGTCAACACATGTTCTCGGTGGTACACTTGATTTGGTAGTTACTTCACACAATTTTGAAATTACAAATATCAGGTTATTCCCTTGTGGAGTTTACTCAGATCATAGCTTGATACATGTTGACATACCGATAACTCGAGCGTGTAATAACAAAACTTCAAGATTGGCTAGGTCATGGAAACGTATTGATGAAAATATACTGACCATGCTTGTTATGAATTCACCAGTGCATGAGCCTTGTCGAAGTCGAGATGTGAATCGTGAATTTGATGTTTTAAATAACGAAATGAGGAAGATTGCTGACAAAATTGCGCCTCTCCGGTTTATCGAGCATAGAAGTGATCTTATGGCTCCGTGGTTTGATGATAAGTGTAGAGCAGCTAAAAGATACTGTTGAAGTAAAGAAAGGAAATACAGATGTTGTTTGTCATCAGTGAGTCGAAATGAATGGATCGCTTCTTTGAAAAATAAAACCAAACTCTTTTCAATAAAAAGAAATGATTACTGATTGCTGATAGTAATGGTGATTCAAAGGGTCTATGGAACGTAGTAAACAAAATTCTTTGTAAAGATAACCATAGCTTACTTTATGATAATGTTGACATCACGGCTTCTCAATTTATGGGTTTTTTCAAGAAAAGACCGATTGGATCAAGCATACTACTAGTATTAACGAAAAACCTACTTTTGACAGAAGTAGGCTTACCGAAAATTGTCTGCTCACAAATTTTGCTGTCGTTGAGGAACTAGACATAAAGAAAATTGTGCTTGATCTACCGGCTAAAACCTGTATGTTAGATGTTTTTCCGACTCATGTGCTTAAAAAACATATAGATATTTTTATTGCTTTTCTCGCAAGCCTCGTTAACTTATGTTTGCAAGAGGGAGTATTTCCGGATAAATGTAAGCACGCAGTTATTACACCTGTGTTGAAGAAAATGAAAGATGATAGAAATGAAATGAAAAGTTACAGACCCATATCAAACATTAGCTTCGTTTCTAAAGTTATTGAACGAGTTGTTGCTAGTCAGCTACTGAGTCATCTACGCCAAAATAGCTTAATACCAGTATTTCAATCTGGATATAAACGTTATCACTCAACTTAAACAGCACTGCTGTATGTTATGTCTGAGTTGTTTAATGCAATTGATAAACAATATGTTTCGTTGCTTACATTCTTGGACATGAGTGCTGCCTTTGATTGCGTAGACCATCAAATACTGATGAATCGCCTACAATATAATTACGGAGTTACTGGAGTTGTAGATAATTGGTTCAATTCGTACTTGTTTGGCAGAACTCAGCAGGTTTTTTTCGGGAACAAATTATCTGGTATTGAAGCATTGTCATCTGGTGTACCACAAGGCTCAGTCCTAGGACCTATTCTGTTTGTACTGTACACTGCTGAAATATACGAAGTAATAGAATCCTTTGGATTTTCCTATCATGCGTACGCTGATGACATCCAAATAATAGTTAGCAGTAAACCAGAACTGTTTGAAAGTAAAGTTGAAAATCTCATTGAATGCTTGACTAAAATAGGTACATGGATGTCAAAAAATTGTCACAAATTGAATCAAGATAAAACTCAATTTTTACCTGTCGGTACATGGCAACAGCTTTCTAAAATTAATATTAATTTAGTCAAAATTGATAATAATGAAATACAATTCTGTGAAAGTGCAACAAACCTAGGGTGTATTTTTGACTCGAGATTATCTTTTAAAGATCATATAAAAACCATATCCAAATCATGTCCTTATCAGCTTTGTAATACTGTAATACTGTAATAGCTTGTTCAATGGATTACCAGAGAGATCTATTGCTTTTCTTCAATCGATACAGAATAGAGCTGCAAAAATAACTGTTGGACGTAGAAAGTATGACCATGTGATACCCATTTTAAGAGACCTACATTGGCTAACAGTGAAAAAAAGAATCAATTATAAGATTTGTGTGACTATGTATAAGGCTTTGAACGGGTTGTTACCAGTATATCTAGCAAATAAAATCTTAAAAAAACCAGCTTCTTCAACAGGTGTAAAATTGAGATCAGACTATGCCAACCTACTGGCAGTGACAACTACTCAACTATAAACTGCAACTAGAAATATTGCCGTGTCAGGACCAATTGCCTGGAACAGTCTTCCGCAATCGCTCAAAATGCCTGGACTAAAGCTTGATGATTTTAAGAGGAACTTATAAACATATTTATTTTGACATAGAAATACTTTATTGATTTGCACTTTATTGACCACTGATTTCATTTATAATAGAGAGCGCTTTCGAGAAATTTCAATTTTATAATGCGCTTAATAAATTGTTGATAATATATATATATATATATATATATATATATATATATATATATATATATATGCACTACGCCACCAACCACACTCTCAAAATTTTTCAATACGATTTTATTTTGTTTTATTTCACTAATTCTGTATTATTTAACTATTTATTTAATTTTATTTAAATGTTTAAAATAATCTACGACGTGTTGAATTATTATTCAAAAAAGTTATAACAACAAATTGGAGAATTATTTTTAATAAAAGCTGCTTATCCGAAAACCTCGTTCCAAATTATATATATATATGTATATATATATATATATATATATATATATATATATATATATTAAGGTGAGTCGAAATGCAAAAAATGTTAAGTTGGAGATCCTGTGCATGTCTAAAAAGTTGCTTTTTGATGTACTCGTTTGAAAAAACCTCACTTTTTATTTTATGGACAGTGTCTACAGGTCCCAACTCTGACTAGAAAGACTACATAAATACCCAATGTTAGTGTAATGTATTGCAATGTATTACAAATTAAAAAGAATGTAAACTGTAACGAATCAATGTTAAACAGCAACAATACAAAGTTGTTTAACCTAACTGTTAACAAAATCTTTCTTGCTGTCTATTTTTGGTATCTCTAATCTGGATTTCTTACTCTGTAACACCATGCCATGACGGGACTTTCTCCCATAAACTTTACAGCTGGCAGCGCTAACGTCTTTAATTGTTCTCTCTATTGCCTGTAAATGACATGGAACATCGGGCAGTAGTATTAGATGTGTCTAAGTAAGTTGATCATTTGAAAGGTGTGGTAGCATCGGAGAAGACGTAACATTACTCTGGTCCCAGTCAATCATGTTAATGAACGATGTCGCAGCCAAATTTAATGTTATATTCTTCTTATCAAAGACGCGAACCGGTATGTTACTATTAGTCTGCTTCTCTCTTGCTCTTATTATTTGTTCTACTGAAAAACGACGAATTTCCATATCACTATCACTAACTGCAGCTAAGAGAATGTTTTCAGCATGCGCAAAGTAGCAGTTATTTTTGAGAACTGGACGAACCACAGCCTGATATAAGGCATCAAGTTCCCGAAACAACTGAACTAAGTAAAAGAAGTTGTTAGCACCATTTCGGCAAGAAGAATTTGATTTAATTTTGAACCAAGAGGGTCCGTAAAAGTTCAAAATGAAATGCGTTACTCTTCTGAGAGGTTCAGATGCCACTTCTCTAGACATATAGAGACGCAAAATCCTGTTGGCTTTCGTCAACCATCGAGCATGACTTATATTTCCAGGTAAACTCTTCTCGAGGAAATCAATATCTGTAGAAGCCTGACGTCCACGCTGTACTGCTAGACATGCTTTTCAAAAACTACAGTTGGTCTGTGCTAAGATCCTTCTTGACAGCTTCATCACAATCAGTCACCTTACCAGTAATTGGCAAATAATTAACGACAGGCAATTCATTTGGATCATATTCTAGAGCTGAGCTAATTGTACCTGTCGATGTGGAAGTTCCTGTAGTTCGAGCAAAATCCACGCCTGCCAAAAACCTTCTAAATGGCAGCTCGTTACAGTGTGGAAGGCATACCAACCACTGTAATGGTCTACCTAAGTTCTCCTCCAGTTAAATGAAGTGATTTATCTACAGTCTAGACTATAGCCTACTGTAGTATACATCTATATTAGCCTACTTGAATTTTACTATAGATCTATTATTGCAAAGAAGAAAATAAAATTACAAAATAATATATTAGATATTTTGCTTGTTTCTAAAAAATCCAGCACATGGTTTGTTGTTAATGTTGGTGACGTCACATGCAAATAACGTTATAAAATTTACTCCATTTCTTTTTTAGCACTTGTAGTTAGGTGCTAAGCCATTTGCCAATGCATTTTAGTCAATGATTTATAGTTGGTACGTATTTAGATTGTACCAAGGAAATGGTTAAAATACACCAAATAAGGTAAAACTTTAATCAAAAGTTGGGACCCCTAAACGTTTCATAAAAAATCTTTAAATATTATTTTCATACTGTACTGATGCCAAGACAACTTTTTGTTCATGTACAGGAAAGATAAAAAAATTCGACCCACCCTAATATATATATATATATACATATATATATACATATTCATTTTATTTATATATATATACACCGAATGAATTGTAAACTGTTTGCTTATTTTGTTTCCCAATCATGTATCGGTGACCCTTCACAGAGAGTGATCCTGATACTGTTTTTGATATGTACGTGAATGATCTGCAATCAATCATCGATATCGTGGCTCTGTTGCTTTGTTGATTCTAATAGTTCACATGTTGCCCCCTGGTTTGACGACAAATGCAGGGATATAAAAAGGCTCCGTCGTGAACTGGAGAGTACTAAAAAATTGCATTTGGAAAAAACTTTCAGCATGACGAATAAAAATTGTACAATAATGAACGCTTGATTACCAGGCAAAATCGTTTAACGATTTTACGAAAGGGAGAAAGAATTATACAATGGTGGATCTACTGCGCATGCGTTTTTAGAAACCGTCGAACTGTTAAAAATTCGATTAAATTACAACGTGATTAAAATTAAATCGCCTGGATCATGAAAGTTTGATTGACTAATAAATTGGCAAACCTCTAATAATTAGGACGCAATAAAATTTTATGTGACATTTTGTTGTAAAACCTGTCGATCCTTTGTTGAAAATGTTAGAAGTTATGCTGAGGTTGCTTGATACTGAGTGCCTTGTGATGTGGTTACAATCGGTAATTTACAACGTGATTAAAATTAAATCGCCTGGATCATGAAAGTTTGATTGACTAATAAATTGGCAAACCTCTAATAATTAGGACGCAATAAAATTTTATGTGACATTTTGTTGTAAAACCTGTCGATCCTTTGTTGAAAATGTTAGAAGTTATGCTGAGGTTGCTTGATGCTGAGTGCCTTGTGATGTGGTTACAATCGGTAAGATCGGCTATTTAAGTGGAGACCACAACCAGGAATTTAATCAATTTTGAATTTATTTGTCTTGAGTATTATTTAGATTGAATCGATTGCTCTTGAAAGCTCATACTCGACTATGGACAACATGCTGAAATTAAGAGTGAGATATTGTGTAAAGGACATCGTTGAAAACTACATCACAAGTTTTAAAAAGAAAGAATTATTGTTAGAATTTGAAACGTACAAAAAATTCATGAATGAAAACATCGAAGAATACAACATCTCAGCATCCGATAACGAGACCATTGCAACAACTCCAATTTCCGACAGTGAACGTTTGTCAGAGTTGGAAACGTTGAGTTCCTATCAGGCGTTGACCGCCAATAAAAAATACAACCTGATGATGGATCTACAGGAAAATTATTTTGACGTCCTAACCAATCGTTTCGTAATAGACATTGAAACAAAGTTTGAGCACTCGGACCATGGTGTTCAACTGAATGTAGCTATTAAGCACAAAGATATCTACAACACTGCGTTGGCACTCCGAGGAGACTACAGACTGCCTTATGTCAAGAATAAATTAGTTCACGATAGTTGTCTCATATGTCTTGAGGAGTTTGTAGAAAAGTCATTTGTGCGTGTGACGAACCGCATGCATGCCCTTCATTTTGAGTGTGCGAGTGTTTAGTTCAAAGAGAAGGAATCATGCCCATTCTGTCGAAAGGTCGTTGTTGCTTCAATGTGGTATGATTACAACTACGAAGCCAACCTCAGATCTAATGGAACCACTGATGTGGAAATCCAGATGTCCACCGTGCCATTAACTGGAAGGGGAGTTGTGTGGATGAAAAATGCCGATGGTTTGATTAAGTCGCTTCTATAAAAATATTTTTTTTTAAGTTTTCTTGTAATTGTTAATTTCAGAAATTTTGGTTGACATATTTTTCTATAAATATTTTTTGTAATTATCAGTGTTGTTATTAAATATTTCTTCTTTTAAATGAAATACTTTCTTATAAAAAATTTTTACTGAGTCTGTTTTTTTAAATTAAAAAAACAAATCAAACTACGAAACATAAATTAAATTAACTTTATGTACTTGTACTGGCCAACCGTACTTGAGGGAGAAGGTCAGAAATTCTCACTCTTCTTACACTCACGTACTTGTCGATTCAAATCGACTCAGTATTTCCTTCATTCGGCCGAATAACAGTACGTCTCTATCGACCAAAATGTGTTTCTGTGAATTAATTAAAAAAAGCTTAGTTTGCAATATTTTCTATTGAGATAGTAATTGCACTAAGTTGGTGTTTTAACTTGGGCAACCGATGAGTCCCACAAGGGACGAAACGCCTCCAGCTTAGAACAACATAGATGTTCACAGTAATGCTTTAATTAACTTTTAACATTACACTCAACACGACAAATCTGTTGCAAATAGTATTCATTTAACATTTAACATGTGTTAAATGAAGCACTGTTTCAGCGTTGTTGCCATATGCATAGCCTTGAACTGTACGTATATTTTCTGATATTAAAATTAAAGGATTAAAATAAACAAAGACTAAAATTAATTGAAGTAAAATAAAATAAAGTTAAGTGTAATATTACAAGCTAAATTAGAATAAAATAAATAAATGTAATTAAAAAATTAATTATTAGGAAAAATAAAACAAACTGTTATCTCGTTATTATCAAATTAAAGTTTAATTTGATCGGTTTAATTATTAAGCCAAATAAATAATTCATCGTATGAAATGAAATAAATAAATAAAATAAATCTATTAGTTAAAATAATGTGCAATAAATTTATTGTGATATACAACAGCAACGTAAAATACTTTTATGTGAGCCGAAACGAAGGTCGTATGCATGCTGTGAACAATTGTAATATTATACTAACTCGACGCTCAGCGAGAATGTACACATGTATGTATGCAACCGCAAAATCTCTCCATGTTTATCACGCGATACTTCCGATCATTTTACTTGAGTTTGATTGGCCATCCATTCAATAAATCTGATTTAATTAACTCAATTCATCTTTCTCTCATTTGTTTATTCAATCACTCATTCATTCACTTATCCATTCATTCATTCACTCATTAATTACTCAATTCATCCTTATTTGCCAACTTTTTTTTAGATGAAACAGTTGCTAATACTTCAACAAAAATTAAAATTTTAATAATTTTCATCAGTTTTTTAACTGGTCAGATCTGAAATGTTTGGTTCTGTTGTTGGAAACTTGGCCTACCTGATTAAAAAACGAGACAACACTTGCAGACAAACGAGACAACACTTATTTGAGGGTCTTCTTGGTGGCCAGAAAAATTGAAAAAAGTATAAAATTGTTAATTCTCAAAGTTGTGCAAATAGAAAAAATAATTAGTAACAAAGAAAGCATCCAACAAAACAAAATCACGTGAATTATACCTACCAACGTATTAGATGAAATGTTAAGAAAAATAATTTATTTAAGTAGAGACAGAATAAAATCTGATGCCGTTAACGTTTCAATATAATTTAAATTCATTTTTATGTTCTGTTTATAAAAAAAAGTAATCGAGACCACTTCCTCATCATCTTTCCCATCATACTCTTTGTGAATCTCATCATTATCGTCATTATTAACATGTTCTTTGTGAATTTTTCGCTTCTGCTAGAGGTTTGACTTTTCCTTTCATGGACTTTTTTGAAGTTTATTGCTTTTTAGCTTGAAAACCATCAAATGCAACTATTGAATCTAATGCGGAGATGATTGAGGTTTTCTCCAATTCATACCTTTCTTTGTCTTCGGCAGCCATGGTCTGATAATTTTCTTTGTTTTTCCAATTTTTTTTCCTGCCTAATTCTTTGGCAACTTTTGTGACGGGCATAGTTGGAAATTGCTGGCATGGCATGGTTATTGACTGGAGAAACATCAAATGCAACAATCAAATATGATGCAGAAATGTATGAGGTTTTCCCTATTTTATATCTTTCTTTGTTTTTGGCAGTCGTGGTTTTATACTTTTCTTTGTTAGTGCATATTTTCCATCTCTTGTCTAATTCTTTGGCAACTTCTGTAAAACGCATAGTTGGAAAATTTGCTTTAATTTTTGGCATGCCTGGAAAATTCTGAGGACGACAATGCAAGAATTTTTCTTTAACTCTTCTCTAGTGGTTTTCATAAAGAAAGCGTAAGTTTTCCTTTTATTACGTATTTCCTTTTGGTTTTCCTAAATTTGTTGTAGCTATATCAAATTTTACGGGCTGTATATTAAAATTCAGCAAATAATTATGAAAAAAAGTTTTGATAAAATTAAATTATTATTCGAAATCAAAACCAGAAATTATTCGATTCGGCAGATCAAGTTAAGGAAGTGTGATGCTTTATTGCAGAATTAGTACTAGTCTTAGTGTGGCTGTGCTTTCTTACAACGGACCAAAAATGACATTGCTTCCTAGGGCATAATCACTTTGTACATAGGATGCATACATTCTAACAATGAACCAGCACGTCTTTTTTGGAACTTTTTTTGAAATGGTTTAATTCGTTTTAATTTTATCTAATTCGGGCTCAGAACCTTCGCGGTGTTATTAAATTAATAATAAATTAAAATTTTAGCATTTGGTATGTTTTTTGATTGATTTTGCTAGAATTACAATCATCACTAAGATTGCAATTAAGTTTTAAAAAAATGGTTTTATTGACGCATTTTTGTTAAACACTTCAAAGAAATTGGCGTTTTAGTATTTTTTCAGTTTGTCAGTCACTATGTGATGAATGAAAAAATAAACAAACAATGAAGGAAAGAATGGATGAAAGAATGATTGAACGAACGAATGCAAGTAGGTAATATGAAAGCATGAATGAATGAACAAAAGGAAGAAAATGTATGAATAAACATACAAAGGTACGAACAGACAAATGAGCGATGATAAAATAGATAATAGTTACTCATTTCATTTGACGAGGATGATGGCGATGAACATTTTAACGAGACTTCTACCATTGAAATAAATTTTTAACATTACTTTTATGATAAATTGTACAAAATAACAATATCAAAACGCCGTTACTTACATTAAGGGTGTGAATAAGTTTCACCTTGAAATGTAAAAAAGGTATGGGCCAGTATATGGGTAAGTATTGTTCATTCTCACTTTGAGTGGCAGGTTTGTGTAATGGTTGAGGCGCTTGATTTTGAGTCGCAGTGGCTATATTTGAATGCGAAGAGATACCCTCATATCACGTGCATGTTCGTGATGCCCGGTTTCACTTTTGTTCGCATTAGCTGTGTGTCTGTGCTGTTTGAATCTCCGAACATTTCAGTATGAGTAAACATTTCCATTTTTTGTAATTATTTTGAATAAAATTTGAAATGTTTAATGAGGTGGATTTGTTTTAGTAAATTGTTTTTCGTTGATTTTGAGTAAACCGTTGAATAATATCGTTAGTTTAAATTATTTTAACTTTCTGTTTTTGCAAACAATTAAACTGAGTAGCATAAATTTTTAAAAAACTGTTTGTAATAGTTAGATTGGATTGTGGTCACAAATAAGCGAGAACATGTATTTGTGGCATGTAAAAGCATTTGAGACCGGAAGGATAGTTTGAGTAATGAGCATCATTAGTTGATTGTAACAACGCAAGCGAATTGAAACTAAATAATAATTAACCAGCCAAGTGATTTTTAACAACTGGTCCTATTAATTCAGATTTTTTTTGTTTCAAACTAATTAAAATTTCTTTTCCAACTTACCTCTGCCTGGGTTCGAGCGCAAAGAAATCCCCGCCTAACCCACAAGCAATCCTAACTAACGTCTTTTATGCGGGGACTCGCGCGTGTTCAAATGGGGCGCGTCTTGTTGGTACCTATATAAAATCAAATTAGAAAGAAATGATTGCAGTTGAATTAATTGTATTATAAACAAACTTTTATAACAAGACCACGTGAAAGATTAATTTTCCAATTGGAATTTTTTAATATGCGCCAAATGATTTATGAGAAAACCTCAGCTGTTCAGGGTATAACCATATTAAGCCATTAAATAAGTAAAGTTTTAAAATTTCTGACGAGTTTTTTAAAATTTGTTTTCATTTTTGAAAAATATGGTTAAAAAAACCTTTTTTATTAATTAACTCCTTTCGATTTTCATTCCACAACTTCATTCAAGATGGCGACCCAGATAAACAAATGTTCGGCAACTTTAGTCGAGAATTTAAAAGTGGAAGCTGATAACAAGAGGACTTTTGATTTTAAAACGTTAAATTAATTCTTTTACGGACGATTTATTCTTTGTTATAACTTTGTTCACGCCAAAATCATTAGTCCGTAATGTTTGTTATCATTTTGAGTTGTTTGGTTACAAGCCGTGTATTCATTATTATCATTACCGCTGGAACCATCATTATCACTATCATCATCATCATCAAGATAATTTTCATCATTAAAGCAGTCGTTATCACTATCATCATCATCATTATCACTATCATCATCATCACTATTATTATTACAATCATCATTATCGCAATTTCTTTATAAAGCGCTTTCTTTAGAATATGTTGAAAGCTATCTACATAATCGTCATCACCATCGTAATCATCTCAAAAATAATAATAATAATAATAATGATAATAATGATGATGATAATAATAATAATGATGATGACAAGGATTATAATAATGACGATGATGATGATAATAATGATGATGATAATAATAATAAAAATAATAATAACAATAATACTAATATTAATAATAATAATTATAATAATAATAATGACGATGATGATGACAATAATAATAATGTTAACAACAATGAACCCCACCATCACGGCCAGCACATGCGACGCATTCACAATGGATTGCATAGCCAGCACAGCGTTCGGACTGACCATCGACTCCAGGACTTGGTGGAACATGGTTGGTGCGGCTTCAAAGTGACCAATCACATGCAGAAGAGATTCCCGCCAATCACATGCACGTGCTCATCACTATCATCATCATCATCAACCCCATCATCATCATCATCATCATCATCATCATCATCATCAACCCCATCATCATCATCATCAACTCCATCATCATCGTCATCATCATCATCATTCGGCAGCGTAATCATCATTATCACCATCACAGATTTTCCCCAGAGAATTGTGACTCTGGCACCTTGGACCCCATGCGTTTCATGCCGTTCGGGGCTGGCCCGAGAAACTGCGTGGGCGTGAGGCTGGCCAAGATGGAGATCAAGATGGCCGCCGTCCACCTCATCAGGAACTTCCGGTTTGTCGTCACTGAGGAAACAGATGTTAGTCTGCTACTGTGACGAACGTGTTTCGACTGCTACTGATTATATCTTTAAATTTTTCGTTTTTTAAACTATTATTTTTTTACAAATTGTATAACAAATAAATAATCAAATAAACTAATGGTTGTTAAATAAATAAATAATTGTTAAATAAAGTAATCATAATTAGTTATTAATTAATTAGTTAGTTAATTAATTAATTATTAACTAATTAGATAATTATTTTTTCAAGGTGCCACCGGTGTTTGAGAAGTTGACAATTAAAAATGTGAATGGCATCAAGGTAGGAGTTGAGAGCAGATGATCTGCGCACGACGTTTTGTGTTTTCATTTTCGAGTACTTCGCCATACGACTGAGACCTATTAAATGTTTTCATTAAACACGTAGTGGTACATGTTTAATTATGCAAAGACACAAAACCTTCGTTGTTTTGAAATGAATTTTAAATGTTGGCTTCCCAATTCTAAGTAGCACACAAATTGCAATTTAAAGCATCCAATTTGAGCAGCTGTGTTTTAAAATTGTCACTGGCATCTGATGACGGCATTTTTTTCCAAGTTTGTTTCGTTCGTCGAGAACTCCAGATCTTGGAAGCCCATGTCTGTCTGCTCGCGTGTGTAGGGTCTCCATCTTTGCAGTAGGCTCCTACTTTTCACATCAGACCTCGAATCTTCAGAGTGTGGTGTGTTTGTTTTCAGTAAGCAATGTCCTTATCAGTCTCCTCATAACATACCCTGACGTGAACTGACGATTCTTCTTTGTTGCTCTCTACTTTATTTTTCAAAACCCCTCTTTGTCTTCTTGAAGTTTGGAGTTGTAAAAAAGAGAGCCCTCAGAACGTTTCTCCTCTTCTCTTCGCTGTTTTTTATTAGGCTTAAAAGTGTGTTTGCGTTTTTGGTTGCCTCTGTGGTTTATTTTTGAATAAAAAATAAGGCCTTGGCGGGACTCGAACCCACATCATTTGGCTCCGGAGGCCAAGGCCTTATCCTATTAGACCACAAGGCCTAACAATTTGGAACGAAAATATTTCAACGCTTGAATTTGCTCAGAATGTTGCATAATTTGTTGATAAGCAGTTGCCTGCTCCCATGCTCTTCTCTCAAACTCACGATTGATGTAAGCCTTCGAGCTTATTATACTTGCTCATATACTTTCAAGAGTTTATGTAATTTGTCGATTTGAACTGTACTGCAAAGAAATGATGTAAACAAGAGTTGCATAATATAATATAAAACTTAATTTTGAAAAATTCTTGTGGTTTCTAGCTATGTCACTTAGTTATCAGACTCAGGAAATTTTTGTTATCATTTTAATTTCAACAAGAATAGATTTTCAATAATACATCCAGCTTATGATGATGATTGATGCAAAACTAAACAGGAAAAAGGATTCATTGATAGCATTTATGAATTTGGTGAAAATAATTTCTATTCGTTAAGATTTAACGTTTCAATCACGTTTCCAGATGTCCTTGCGTCCTTCAACTTTTGAAATACCTCAAAGGAAGACTTTCCATGCACGCACACATTTCAAACGATTGAAAATGAAAAACTGGAGTGGTGGAATCTGGACGAATTTGGCTTAGTTATCAGACTCAGGAAATTTTTGTTATCATTTTAATTTCAACAAGAATAGATTTTCAATAGTACATCCAGCTTATGATGATGATTGATGCAAAACTAAACAGGAAAAAGGATTCATTGATAGCATTTATGAATTTCCATGAAACTGGCTGTCAAATTCTAATTTCTAGCTAAAAACATTTCGTTTTTAAGCCCGAGAGAAAGTCGAATGATTTTTTTAAATTGAATCAATCATTGAGACATATTCAACTAATTTGAGTTATCTACAACCATCGTTGCAGAACATTTTAAAACTCTTCAGCGATATTTATGTGCGTGCAGCACAGTTTAATCACTAAAAAAAATTAAAATCATTTTTTTTCAAATTTTGATTGTTGAATGTTTGATTGTACATACGTCATATTCACAACATTCCCAACCATTACGATGTAGAATTTATTTCACGTCACATCAAGATGATTTGGCTTATTGTCACGGAGAATGAAAAATGTGATGAGCGTTTGACTCAGTCTGATATGCATAATTTGCCGTCCTTTGCAAATATGAATATCTAAAATTTGAGTTAAATTTTTAACAACATCAAATGTTTGCATAAGAAATCTTACATTTATGATTTAATTAAAAGTTTTTGACGAACGCACAAATTTTGGTTCCCATATAATGTCAGCTCACAAGCCATGTTTGTTTGGAAGAAAATCACCCACCGTAATTAATGATAAATTGCCTACAAGGCATCACATCGCTGCTAATGTTCATTTGAAGATAACAATTGATAATCGAAGCTTGGCAACCATCCAAACAACATCACCCTGATCAACTTTGAAATTTAACCTGCAAAACATCCACTTGATATTTCAATTACAAGGAAAACACCATCAAGAGCATCACAACAAGTTTTTCCAACAAGTCTTACTCAATTTTAATTTAACAAATTCATATTTTCAACAAATGTCATTAGTCAAACACTAGAAGATTTGTTTCCTGGATCATCTTGAGGGTCCTGCAAACGATCCAGTGCTGTTCGGCATTGCCTGACCAGAACTGAACTGTGCAGTTGAACTGGACACATCGCACACGAAGAATCATTTTGTCAAATTCGAACCCCGTCACTGCACGCTCTGCGTAACAGCACCAAGTGACTTCAACCACTCGCCAACCTTTCGAGATGCAAGTCGAACATGTCTTAAATTCAACTGATGTATGTTTGCAATTCATTTTGTGCATCAAGTCTTTCCTCGTTTTTATTGAGATTTGATAACAGTCTGAAAATCATATTTGCTTGTATATGTTGCTAGTTATGGGATAAGAAAGCACAGAATAGTCTCAGCAGGACAAGCTATGGCTGCAAGCACTTATTTTAAAATTGTATAACTGACACGAAAAAGAAATATCATTTTGTCCTGCACCACTGCTAACGAATTCAATGAATGCTTTTCCTGAGTTTCAGGTACAACTTTAAAATTAACTGTGAACAGACAAGTAAAGCACGACGAAACTTTGTAAATTAAAATAACTGGCCCAATATGAACGAAGTGGAAGTTACAGCAGGAACACATAAATCTACTTGCAAACAGTTTCAACAAATTGTACCCTACAGATATGAGATGTATAATACATACAAAAATCACAGCAGTGAGGAAGACAGTAGCTGATCTTAGTTGCCTGTCCGGTTTCAATATCTCTGAACTTGGGAAAAATGTATAAAAATCTTATAATATTATGTATAAATGAAGTTTAGATAACGAAATTCTATTTCATTCACTACATTCATATAGTTATAAAGTAAGTAGAATTATCTACGTTGCGCATTAAAAATGTAATTATTGTACAATTTTCCACTATTTTTAACAATATATCAGTTAAACAATAATATTCATAATAAAGAAAATTATTTTAATTAAAAACACCTCAAATGAGTGCAAGTTACTGTGGATAAGATAATAAGAACGGAGCTTTCTGATAACTCATTACGAATTTTCTTCAATAGTCCTGGAGCTTTCTTTCAAAGGCGAGTTTTATTAAATTTTATTTATTACCATATATAGAATCGGAATAATAACTTTTAAATGCTATCATTTAAATTGATGTATTTAAATTAAATTTAGATGTTCAAAAACTTTTTATTTTACAGATTTAATCATAACACATTATTTATTTATTATTTAGGTACAAAGTTAATATTGAAACCATTCTGAATTTATTTGTTATTCAGTTATAAAATTATGTCTTCTTAGTATTTATTAATTAATTAATTAACCTATTAAATTCATCACAATAAATAATAATCAATGCCATCGCGCTTATATTTCTAGAAAAATCACGTGTGAAATTTTTCTTAAGTTCCTAAATGTTAAAAGCGAACGACACGAAAGCAACATTATAATTATTATATTTTATATTCGTAAAAAATAAACTATACTTCTACAATAAAAAACTTGTCAAGTATCTTCTATTAATACATAGATAAACAATTTCGTAATCCAGATTTAAAACTTTAAAAATGATTTTTTTTTCGTCTCTAATTTTTGGTGGAGTTAAAGGTGATTGACTGTATTTGATTGAACTTTCCGAAGACGAACCTAACCCAAACTATGACAAATAAAATAAATTGTCATTATCTTAAGATGCAAAGAACGGACAAAAAATTAATTTTTTAATTGATAACAATTTTTATATTTTTTAATAATTTGCCACAAAAACATTTTTTTATTATTATTATTCTTTAAAAATCAGGATCTGACAGACGCAGAAAACTGTTACAACATGCAAGGCAGTAGTACGAAATTAAACAAATAAGTAAGTAAATAAATACAAAAAGTGAAAAAGAAAAATGTTAAAACATGAAAAATAAAATAAAATAGAGTAAAATAAGTAATAATAATAAAATAAATAAAAGAAAAGTAATTGACAATGAAATATAAAATGAAGTAATGGCATAAAAACGCAAATTAATAGACTAGATGAGGACTTAGTGAGTTAGTGGGGTGATCGATTTATAAAAACTAGTTCTGTGAATAATAAAGTTTTAGTGAGTATTAATATGTTCGAGGTGTCTTGTGATGAAGGTCTTTTCCTGGTATCTAGATTGGGCGACGACTTGATAGTTATGTTTGCGCTGACGAAGGTTCTGTGTTGTAGTTTTGATTGGTGGTAGTAGAAGATGGATGACGTGGTTGTTGTTATTTTCTACTTTCTTGAACAGCCTTGAATCGAGTGTGTTGAATATCTGAGTGACGGTAGGATATGATACAAGTAGATAGTTGAAGCGAATTAGTTTTTTGATGAGAGATTGTAGCTGCTGGAGTTGTTGTTGTCTAGCAAAAACCAGACCAGGAGGGATCTGCATAATTGATGCGTGAGATTATGAGTGATTCAGTGATTTCGAATAATTTGATGCCTCTGAGACCATGTGAGCGGAATGTTTTGAGTGCGTGAAATGTTTGAAAGCCTTTTGTGATGATGTGATTGATATGAGGTGCTATATTGAGTGTGGAGGTGAATGTGATGCCTAATATTTTTAATTGGTTTGTGCCAGTTATTTAACCATATAAGTATATATCTCAAAACGAGGAAATAATCAACATAGATTTAAGATATTTATATTATAAACTTGTATGAACTTCAAAACATTTAAACTCTATTGAAAAAATACTTTAATACAAAAAACACCTTAATTTGCATTATATAAAAAGTTAAAAAAAATTTTCTCTCCAAGCTAAGAAATAAATCTGAAAATCTTTCAGTTTATTTACCAGTTTGAATTGTGTAGTCCTCTGCGGAACACTAGACCAAACCAAACACTTGCTGTTTTTCATCGCATGGCAGTTTCATTCATCTTGAGGGACTGCAGGGTGAAAGATATCTACGTTACACCGACAATGCTTGTTAAAACTTCAAAACTTTCTGTACGCAAAGAATTTTAGGATTAATTTTTTAAGTTGATTAGGAGTTAGCACACCTTTTTCCGATATTGTTTGCTCAACATTTTGTTTGCCGTGTTTTTAAGTTTTAACTCTCAATTAACTTACAAAATTAATCTTAAAATTCTTAGCGGACAAAAATTTTCTTAAAAGGCTTGAGGACATGACACCAAAAGTGAAAAACACAGAACCATCTGTTGTGCAATGAATAGTATAATTTTCTTTTTTGAATGTTTTTAAAAATAAATTTAATTCGCGAGTTTACGGTAAAATTTAAATCACATACAAGATGGCAGTGAACTAACAAAAGTAGAAAATATTATTTTATATACATTCATGGCTTTCCGAATTTTAGAGACAAAAAATAATTGCACTGGTTAGAGAATGATTATTTTTCAATTAAGTTCGACAATACGAGCCTTCAAATTTTTGAAGAACAGGGGTCGTAAAATATAGCCGCTCGCTAAGTCATGCTGGTATAAAGAAAAATCTTCCTTCAAACTGTGGTGGTGTAATATAGGTAATCTTGTTTCCAGCCAACTATCGATTGAAAAATTCAAAAACTAAATAAACTACTGCATAGTAATTTCTTTTATTGTCGAAATTTAAAAAGATATTGAATTATAATTGTTAGAAAATAACTGAAAAGTTACGAAAAAATCATATAACAATTTGCTGAAATTTTTTAAGATTGAAAAAATGTTTCAAACGCAAAAAACGTTAATAGTGGATGTATTGTAGTTGTATTTCTATTGCCTATTTGCCTAAGTGGCGCTTAAATTCATCACGACTAATTCTGACATCATTCCCCAGTTCTTCCAAAATGGATATCTCATTTTGATTCAAGCAGGGCCACACGCACACCGATATCATCAAGCGCCCAGGGTATCCAGGTTCCCTAGCCGCCCCCTTCCTAAGCTCCCCTATGTTACTAATCCATATTTACGAAACTTGACAGTTACAAGTCTATAAAATGAACTAGTCTTTTTATCTCGCTGCTGCTGTGTAGCAATAAATATCGTTTTGTTCCTGTTTTACGTCTATGTTCTGTTCAAACAAATTCTCAGATCGATTAAATTGAAAAAAATATTATGTCTCTTTACTCATTGTGTCATTACAACACGGACAATTAGCCAAGACTAGCCAAAACTTAATTACATTTGTCAAAGGTTTTGTTCGTTTTTTATCAGAAAAGATAAAAAAGCATTTCTAATTTTTCAACAACAAAAATTAACAATGCCAACTAATTATTTATATTATTTTGAAATGTTAAGAAGATTTCATTTCAGTCTCCCAATACCCCATCTTAAATTTATTAGGTACCTACAACAGATTATTAAATAAATAAATAATTATTTAACTAATTAATTAATTAATTAGTTAATTAATTGATTAATATTGTTATTATTATTATTAATAGTGGAAGTAGTAAAAGCGCTGTTGCTGTTGTTGGTTTTGTTAATAACAGTAATAATAATAATAATAATAATAATAATAATAATAATAATAATAATAATATTATTATTATTATTAGTAGTAGTATTATTACTAATGTTAATATTGTTGTTATTATTTCTATTATTATTTATTTGAGGCAGTGTCCCACATCCAGCCGTATGTAAACATCTAATAGAACCATCAATTATTTACAATGCCCTTTCATGTGTCATTGAAGTGATGTCGGTACGGAAAAGCTTTGTAGTCTGTTTGTAAATTTTTTTCCATGGTTTGGTGTACGGTGTTTTAGTGTGTGCTGGAATGTACTTGTATGCGCTGGGTTTTGTTAACGTTCTTGAATTATTTTGTGTGTAATGTCTTGTAAGTATAAATTATTTCTAACTCTGTGGAATATGCTTTGTATTTTTTTGTAGTTGATTTGTTTAACATATGTTTCGGTGAAATTTGTTTCAGTAGGTTAGGTGTAAAATTTGTTTTTACGAGTTTTAATACAACTAGCTCCAAACTCAAAGATAATCATTTTCAATGATAAGGTATCAGATACGGTTTGAAATGTTTTAATGTTGGAGTTTTTTGGAGCGACTGTTTTTTTCACCAGCCTAAGCTTCCATGTGGTTAAAAAAACCAATGAATACTTTTTATCAAAATTTGGAAAAATAAACTCGCAAATATTTTTGAATGTTTCATCTGCTGGACGACCATTAATTATTTTCTTTGAACTTTTTCAGTGCAAAGCTTACAAGGGCTGCAAGGAATTTGCCCGTACCCGTGCTATTATTTATTTTAACTTTAAATATAACATCAAACAAAAGAGTGAATTTTACACTTCTAAAATACAAACGGTTAAGCAAAGGCAGGAATTTTTTTCATCCAAAGTTTATAACAATTTCTTCTTAAAAGAGCAGTTCTCATTTGGTTAGATGTCAATTTCATCTTTATTTCATTAAAACCTCTCAAAATTAGTTTAGTTATTTGGAAAATAAATTTTATTTTTTAAAATATTTGAACCAAAAAATAATTTGGAAATACTAATTTGATAATCATGATAACTAAGCTTATAAAAACTCCAAGTCAAACTTTTCCGCCTCCATCTTGCGATCGGACCAATAATGTTCGCGAGTTTTGTCGTCACCATCATCCATGCATCTGGTTTGTCTTAAGTTCTCTGATAAAAGTTAATTTAATAGATACTCTTCTGGCACTTCAATGTTGGAATTTTTATCATTGTTAATTGTTGGCGGTGAAATGTTGAAACGGTGGATGCACCTGGTCCTGTGTTGCCGTGACCGAGTTCGAATGCGAAGTGATCTTCGCCCATCCTGAGCAAACAAATTTATAACTGGTTGATTGACGCGTATTCACGTACGCAGATGACGACCACTGTAATGAAGTTTCTTCTCAATTGTTCTTCACTAATGGCATTAATGTTATGGTGTTTGCTTTCCAGGTGAATGTCTCAGTTCTGACTGGCTGAGCTACGGTGAATCAAGTTACAACTTTCCAACAGACTCTCTGAACTTCACTGATGCTCTCAACCACTGCATGTGTATGCAGAGTCTGTTCTTTAGCATTGCATCCAAAGAAGAAAATGATTTCATTGCCGATAAATGGTTGGCCAATTTTCTCAAAACCTTTACATTTTGTTGTAATTTTAATGCGCTCTTTTTATAATTACAAAATGTTTATAAAAGAGAATTAATAAATATCAAGAAAGTTATAATTTGTATAATAATGAATGTTAAGTGACATTGAAACTGAAACATGGAAATTGCAAACATTGTTAGCCAAACTGTTGGATGTTCAGAGATTATTAGATCGGCTTGTACTGACTGCAGTGTTTATTAAGTCAGGGTTATAACAGCAGCTACTGGCTAGATGGAAGTGAACTCAAATTTAAAAATCGGTGCACTGGAGAACGAAATGGAAATGTCTACAGTGCAAGGATGAAAAAAGTTGGAGAATGGAGAGAAATCTTCTGATCACGTTTTTAATTTTGTCTGCGGAAGACCACTGCCGTCAAAGTGTCAGTTTAAACTAATAAATTTGGTTTCAAAACGTTCAAAATAAAAATAGACACTTTATTTCTTAAACTGCAAACTAATTGTATGCAGCACACGTCACACACACACACACACACACACACACACACACACACACACACACACACACACACACACACACACACACACACACACACACACACAATCACACACACACCCACATTAATATATATACCTGCATGAAAGCACTGTAATGAATATTTTGCATATCTCAACTATTGCTTCATCACAAGTGTAATTAATTTTCAATTTTTTTGATCATTCCTCGTTCCATGTGCACAATCCTCGGCAACCACAACCGCACAACAACAACCGCAACAACCGCAACAACTACAACTACAATATCAACAACCGCAACAACAACAACCACAACAACAACAACCGCAACGACTACAACAACAACAACATCAACAACAACGCAATTATCAACTTCTACATTTGCCACAAATACATGGCAAAAAGTTACCACTCGCATAATTGAATACACGCCACGCTAACATACTCGTTCAAACGTTCAAATTCACACACGCATAAGTATACAGCACACACGCAGGACTATGCATTCACACTTACACATAAAACTCTTACACATACACATGCAAAAATATGAGCATTACAGGAAAAGATATACTGAATAGATTAACCGAATTAAAATGAATGAATGAATGAATGAATGACTGAATGAATGAGTGAATGCATGAATGAATGAATGAACGAACGAACGAACGAACGAATGAATAAACGAACGAACGAACGAACGAATGAATGAATGAATGAACGAACGAACGAACGAACGAATGAACGAATGAACGAACGAACGAACGAACGAATGAATGAATGAATGAATGAATGAACGAATGAATGAATGAATGAACGAATGAATGAATGAATGAACGAATGAACGAACGAACGAATGAACGAATGAATGAATGAATGAACGAATGAACGAACGAATGAACGAACGAACGAACGAACGAACGAATGAATGAATGAATGAATGAACGAACGAACGAACGAACGAACGAACGAATGAACGAACGAACGAATGAACGAATGAATGAATGAATGAACGAATGAACGAACGAACGAACGAACGAACGAATGAATGAATAAACGCACATATTTTTATGCAAATAATTTTGAGATGTTTTGAGTAATTGTACAAAAAAAGAGATTAACACTTCCTCCAATTCCTATTGAAAAAAAGTTTCTTCAGTTTCAATTCAATAACTGCTCTCTCTAGCTGGCCATAACTGCAGCATTGATCGTTCGAATTTTCTGTTAAGGTCACTTTTTATAAGCTGATTTCAACTGTATGGTTTTTGAAAGAGTTTTTTAAATGAAATATAACATACCTACAATAAAAATACTGAATATAACTAAAATATTCACAACTTATTGTGACAAATAATATTACCAATTCCGTTAACCTTTTCTCATATGTGCATTTTTTACAAATAAATAATAAATAATAATTATTATTATTTCAATAATACGAAACACAAGACGATAAATATAAGCATCTTTAACATTGGGTGAAATGTTTGTTCATTGTGACCAGGGCAAAAACATTTCCAAATTACCCATCCAAATCCTAGACAGTAAATTTAAAACTCATTCAAACTTTTATTCAATGGAATGTTTGATTTTTATTATTATCGTATAAAAAACTAATTTTCATCTAAAATTAAATTAAAAAGTTTATTTCAGATTTTTGAAATTCAATTTAAATAATTTTTCAAGGTGTTTTTTGAACGAATGATGTGTAAGATCGCTATTTCGGTATTCACACTTTTTCAATGATTTGATTGATTTGTGAAGTTATGTTTTATTGATGATGGAGTATCAAACCAATCATCTTTTTTGAAAACTTTACATGCTTTTGCTCTTAGTCTTGGATTATAAACATAGGTACGTGCATGCATGCATGTGCGATGCGATGCAATGGAATGCACGATTTTAAGTCCAGTGGAAGAAATGAAATAATAAATTTTCGAAATAAAACATTTAACTGAAAACTCGTCAAACCCCCTACGTTTTATGAATGAATGTGCCTATCAATAACGAATGAATAAAATATTAATAAATAAATTGATAAATAAATAATTTAAGTGGTATAATTATAATTTAATTGATAATTAAACAAACGAACAATTTAATTGATAATTAAACAAACGAACAATTAAAATAGTAGATAAATGACTGAAATAAAAATAATTACTGAATGAATGAGTGAATCGACTTATATATCGAGAATTGAAATCAACTATACATTATCATGGGACAAGCTGTCCGAATGAAACAGGGGGAATGTTGAACAGACTTCCTACGATTGAATGAACGCTGGATGTACTGCTTAACAGGGTGATAAATTATTCAAGTTGAAATGTTTTAAATAGAAATTTTCAGAAAGTGTTTTCATATGTGCATTTTTTGAAAATTTTCTGAGAATATGAGCATTTTCTGAATTTAGTAGTAAGAAGTAACCTATGAATGATTATGAAAGTAATATTTTGCAAGAGCTTTCATCTAAGAAAACAAAAAATTGAAATAATAACTTATTAAATGGTAATTTAATTATGTTTATTAAAAGTTTTGTTAAGTTTGAAAAATATAAGAATTTTAATAGCCAAATCTCAAAAGTTTAATGGCAAAAGTTCAGAATAACTAGCTAATGAATTTGATATGTTCTTTTGTATGGCCTACAAAAACTTTCTAAAAAAAAATTTTAATTAAAAGTTGTGTAAAATTTCATTTTGAAATAGGCAGAATTATATAGATATATTGTGTCACTGGTGGGAATTCTCATGTGAGGAAGACAATTTTATCATTTTGCTATCTTATTCTTTTTTTCTTCAATTTTCAAAATTTATTTTTAACGCTTGTGTCAACATTTGGTGAAGTTTTTTGGGAAAATGAAATATTTTGGAAATTTTTTAAGTTATTTGTAGTCTTAAACCATTTTTTACATTTACATTATAGTTATTTAAAAACAAATATTGAAACTCAGAACTGTGTTTCTGTCTAAAGCCTCAAAATCCTATTTAAGCATACAACTCCATGGTTTGCAATGTTGACAGACCATGGGTATATAATACTACTTTTTGGGAAAAATATCTTAAGTTGTGTGCAAATTGCATCAGCTAATATAAACATCAAATCTTCCTAGACAGTGTTGTAACATTTGCTATTAATTAAAATGCTGTCGTGTTGTTTATCGTTACTGGATGTAATATTTTTTTTAGAAGTTTTGTGAGTATTGATTTATTTGATATATACGTGTTTTTTTTAAAGTTATTTGATATATACGTGTTTTTTTTAAAGTTATTTGATATATACGTGTTTTTTAAAAAAAAATTTAATTTTAAAATAAATAAAAAACATAAATAAAACTTAAATAAAGTTTATTTTTCGAAGTAAAGAGAAAAATTATTAATTACTTAATAGAATATATAATGGAAAATAGTATTATAGAAATTAATTTGTTTGCCAGTTAGCAACAATTCACTGTTGATCACTGGAGTTGCTTGAGGCCAGGACTGACTGTTAAGAACATCTGTTTAATAAAAAAAAACATAAAATATTTCAAGTTTTATTAATCTGAATTATTTAATATATAAAATATAAATGATACTTTTATGAAATCAACTGTTTTTTGTTATCAACATATCTCACAATATGAAATAAAATATATTCCAAGTTCACCAGTAAAATAAAAATATATCAAAAAAGCCTGGATGGTTTGAAAAAAATGTTGAACCTTCTAAAATCTTCAGCGTATTTATCATTGCTTTCAGGTTGGATTATATTTTCCCGTCATTGAAACAAACGTGCAGGTAGACTGTTTCAAAAAAAAATTTTTTTTAAAAAACATTGCATAGGGGCTTATATAGTGCGGTTTTATATTTGTATCATCCTGTAAAAATTTCAATTAAAAAGGATAAGTATTAGTGACCTCTCAAATCACATTTTGTTTTTTTTTATGAAGCCTGAATGATTTTTTTTGGTGTTTGGGGTTTTTAAAATATTTTTACATGTTTTTATAAAACATTATAGAAGTTTATTGTTTGGAGAAGACAAAGAATTTGCCAAACAAGAAGAGAAAAGATTAAAAAGGAAATTAAGCAAGAATCAAAAACAAGAAAAACCTAATAAAAAGAGAAACAGAGCCAATTATGAAGATGATGATTATAATTCAACATCAACAGATGACATAAGCAATAAGTCTGATGAGGAAGTAGGGTGTCAGCAAATACCATCAGAAAAAATTGCAGGAAGTACTCCGATATCTCCTAAAACTAATGAACTTAAAAAAGGTGTCAAGTAGATGACCCACTGTTCATGGCAAGTCTAGATTGTACAAAAACAACTCATAGGGAAGCCATACATATAGTTGCTCCAGCATTAAAGGCAGTTGGAATCAACGTTGATGAACTCACTTTGTCAACAAGCTCTCTTTACGGATCTAGAAAAACTATCAAAACACATTTTTGCCAAACACACCTCTTGTGGCTCACTTTGATGAAAAACTTTTACCTGATTCTGATGGTGTAAACATAGATCGCCTGCCAATTGTGGTATCAGGGAAAAATGTAGAAAAACTGATAGCTATACCAAAGATTGGCGGTACTGGCATAAACATAGGAACCACAATAGTTCAGTTACTTCAGAATTGGGAAGGCGTGTCAAATTGGTTGCCTGGTTTGTGTTTTGACACAACAAGTTCTAATACTGGCATTCATACTGGTGCTATAACAATAATTCAGAAATCTTTTAATGAACATCTCTAGTTTTTAGCATGCAGCCATCATATTCTTAAAATTATTGGAACAGCTTTATTTGATTTATTTTTCACTTCATCTGGCCCTCAAATTGCTATTTTTAGTAGATTTAAAGATCAATGGCCATCAATTAATCAGTTAAAATATGCATCGATTGACAAGGTAATAACTGGTTGTTCTTTGACTAATGATGAAAATTTGTGGCTAAAGCAAAATCGTGTGGCTATGATTGATTTTCTTCAAGACCAACTGGAAAATACTCAACCTCGACATGGCTACTTGCAATTGATTAGGCTTTCTCTCACAACTCTTGGAGTTTCAGATCCTACTGCTGTACAAGTCACTCCTCCAGGAGCTTATCACAGGGCTCGCTGGATGGCCAAAAGAATTTATTGTTTTAAGATTTTTTGCTTTCGTGAGCAACTGAAGTTAACTGCACATGAGCTACAAGCATTAAAGAGACTTTGTCTCTTTACTGTAACTGTATATGTAAAGGCATGGTTTTGTGCAGCAAACAGCTATAGTGCTCCTTACAGTGATTTATGTCTTCTTCAAACTCAGGAATTATTTGAAAAAGTTGATTGCAAAGTTGGAAAAGAAGCAATGAAAAAAATTAAAAGGAATCTTTGGTATCTAAGCGAAGATCTTGTTGGAATGACATTTGTTTCTGATTTGGTTAATGTCGATGAGAAAAGGCTTATGGTTAAAGCATTACCTAAACCAGCAAAAAAATGATGTTAGAAAAGTAGATTCAAAACACATAAGAGGATTACAATAATGCAAGAGATAGTGACTGCAGTACGGATAGTTAATGGTTGTGCTGAACGAGCAGTTAAATTGGCATCTGATTTTAATACAGCACTTACTCATGATGAAAATCAGCGCCAGTTGATGTATCAGGTGATTGAGCATCACAGGAAATTAATTAATGAACCTTAGAAAAAGAACTATACTGATTCAGACATTACTTTATAATAAAACAATATATAAATATTCATAATAAATTAAAAACAATTATTTTTTATTAATTTAAAAAAAAATGCTTTAAAAAACTGAATTTTCTGAACAATCTCATCAATGAGAGGTCACTTAACATTGTTTGATTTTATTGATTTTTGGTGTTTGTCTTTATATCATCAAACGACACAAAATAAACCCATATGCAAATCTGGTTTGAAAAAAAATTTTTTTTCTTTATAAAAAAAAACTGTCTCTGCAGAGGCTTACCAAAATATTTTTAAAATTCATAATATACCTAATGCATGCCAGATTTTTGTTTTATAAATCAGAAATCTAGACTGAAATAGAAACCCCGAAATATAAATCTTCAAATTTGCAATATAAATTGATAGCAAATTTTTAAACGGAAACTTTTTTTTAATTTAAATTTTTCATAAATTTTGGAAAATCTATAAAGTCTAAACTCTAAAGACTGACTGTTAAGTTTTTGTTAAAAATACTTAAAAATCATGCAAACCTAGAGCTTTTAAGAACAAGTTTTACAACCCCTCTAACATTATCGTACATAAATACATATGCAAATAAGGATGTAAAAGGAAGTCTTATTAAGATGAAATATTGATTAGTGTATACCAACCCTGCTCGAATTAGCTGCAAAAATTTATGTTGAAATTTCGTGGCATGTACAACGTCGTTCTATACAATGTTTTTTTAAAGTTTCAACCATCCCAATTAAGTAGTGCATCGGATAAACTTTGTTAATTTCACACAAGATTCATATTGCAAAAAAAATTTAAAAATTTAGATCCAAGACAACAACAAAAAAATTGAAAACCACTGTAAACTGTACGTACGGTGAGCAAAAAAGAAAGATCACAAATCGTTTTTGTTACACTCAATGCAATCCGCAAATAAAATCCTTGATCAAAAATCGTCTTTTGCAAACAATTTTCAAGTTTTTTGTTCATAAGACCATGTAGTCTCACAATCCCATCAAAAGTCCCGAAGAATATAATGATTAAAATCATTACATACTCACCAGACTGAAAAATCACTCATCATACTTACTAAATTTTACCATTTAAATTAAATCAACAAACAATTCTTCCTCAATAACGAAATAAATATCGAGATCCCTCAGACATTTTTTCATTATTTCGCAGCATAACGTCCTGCCTACTCTTATTTAGGCTGCCAATATCCATACCACTGATCGTGTTTGTATGTCGAGAGCAACTCAAATAAAGGAAATAATTGATTTCACATTTGGCTGCCACTGCAATTGCAACCAAACTTATTCCAGATATGTTGATATCAGACGTAACATGAACATTTGTCCGATGTATTTATAAGATTATTTTTTCATTTATTAACTTAGTTTTTTATTTTACTAAATGTTTTTGTCTGTTATTAGTATTCTTTTTAAAATTTTATCAGAAGTGACAACGACAAACACACAGTGTATAAACACACGAGAATCATTGTATCACACACTTTTGCATGTGGCGAGCTGAAATCTCTTCACATTCGAACCCGGACACTGCATCATCAATACCTGACACCTTAACCATTACACCATCACACAAAGCATGATAACAATCCCGAAAAACACCAAGCTGTTTAGAGATGTGTTTCACTTATATGAATGCGGATTAATTTTTTGGCCTACAGAGCATGTACAATCACACAAAACATGCACACCCACGTAAAACATGCAGTCTACAAACACACAAAACAACATACACCCACGCAAATCATGTGAAACGAGCCAAAACAAAGAGTATGAACTCACTGAAAACAACGCACAATGGTATACGTGCAGGTTTCAAACGCATCGAGTGCATGTAAAGTTTTTTGACCATCCGATTACTAACAATACTTTCTTATATTTTTGAGCTTATTGAGCTTACTCGCCGAACAACATTTGCGAATGAGAAATAAAAAAAGTTAATGAAAGAATGAATGAATGAATGAATGAATGAATGAATGAATGAATGAATGAATGAATGAATGAATGAATGAATGAATGAATGAATGAATGAATGAATGAATGAATGAACGAATGAATGAACGAATAAACAAACAAATAAATGAATAGACGAACGCAACTTCCACTTAATGTTTGTTTCAAATTTTATCACATGCTATTTCTCGGTAGTCTGTTTTTGTATCATACAATCTCATCGAAGCGTATGAGAAAAATCACCGTGTGCTATTGAGATATTTGTATCGAAATAATACTTACTTGAGGGCAGAGCCACATAAGTTAAGTAGGTACAGAGCAGTGCCCGAGAAATGCTAATAACATATGTAATATGAGTAAAATATAATTTGTTGCACCCATAGATGTGTGTGTGTGTCTGTTTGTTTCTGTGTGTTTCTATGTTTGTGTCTGTGTTTGTATGTGTGCGTATGTCTGTCTGTGTGTGTGTGTGTGTGTGTGTGTGCGCGTGTATACAACGAACGAGTAATTTCATCGTTGTTTGTGTATTTGTGTAATTCAATAAATAATAATAATATTTTTATTCTTATTATTAAATATTATTATTATGATTAAATTATAAAATAGAAAAGAATATAAAAAATGATAATGGATATATGGTACAAGTAGGTAGTTCATTATTTTCACCTGTTCTCTCGGCCATATTTTCTACTGCAGATAAAGTTCTCAACAGCGCGCCAAATGGACCGGCTAACCTTCTCTTTGCATTTTTTTTCCAGTTTTTTCCACTTCAAACGCACCTGCTCTCAGCGGATAATTACCATCTTGAATGAAAAAATTCATTTTTGTATCTGTTGAGAATTTTAATGGAGTTTGAAGGTAATAGTTTGAATGGCGTTGAATTGTAAAATGTTAATCTTGCGTGGAAATAAGTGGACATGTATTACATGTATTGATAACATCGTTATAAAGATAATTGAAGCAGTCCCCGAATTCTACGAAAATAAATTTACATGGGATCGTATGGATGTGTAACTCTAATGCATAGAATTATTATGTACCATTTTATTATATTTTTTACTTCTCTTTTTAATTAATATCCAATTTATTATAGATTTTAGATTATTTGGTCTCTTGTTTGTTTAACAATCAACGCAGACAAACTTTGATGCACTGTTTTTTATATCATCATTGGAGCCCTAGAAAAACCTGTTGAAACATTTTGGAATTAATTTAAATATTTTAATCAATGTACTTTCGAAAAAAAAATTATTAGTTCAACTTACATATCTAAGCAAACTGCTATTTTTTTTGATAAATTCATCCTTATATCCTGTTATCATTACAAAAATTCATTCAATCATTCAATTCATTCATTCAATTCATTAATCAACTAAATTAAAAATAGATTTTGACACTTTCACACACGGATATATATATATATATATATATATATATATATATATATAAATTTTAAAAATTTAACACTACTTTCAACATTGAAATGTTGCGTAAACAATAGTCTGTTACCAATATATATATATATATATATATATATGTATGTATATATATATATATATATATATATATATATATATATATATCCATGCTTTCATAGTTTAAAATCCGTCAAAATCATAATAAACAATTTATTTTATGTTTTTTAAATATTTATTAATTCAATTAATGTTTATTATAATCAACTTTATAATTATTTATTCTTTGTAACATTTTTTATAAGTATTGTGATTTTAAATTTAATTTATATTCGACGATTCAACAATTTTATAAAACTTCAAAATTTCGTCTTCAAAACAATTGTTCACCAATCTAATAAATTTGGTACGTGTGTATGGAAGTATGTAAGTAGCAAAACAGTCAAATAACAACAGCAGAACTCAATAATTAAAACATTGTACCAATAATTGCATTAAAATCTACCTCTGCGATGAATACAAAAACAAAATAAAAACTAAACGAACATAGATAACACATCTTTTTTGACAAACAATAAAAAAAACAAACACATCGCAAACATAAACAAAGGTGCAAAAATTGCACACACATCTGCACCTATCAGCAGAAGGCCTTGAAAAACACACAACAAATGAACAAATAAAAAACTTTACTGTCTACCCCGGCAAAACAACGAACGCAATCATGATTTTTCATCCATGTACATTAAAAACATACATAAAAACTGGTTTTGTAGCCAGCCAGTTCGGTTCCCTGCCAACTATAATACATGCAACAATGTGTGTTGAATTACATATTTACATGCAATGGCGTATCCAGGAGGAAAGGGGCAGGAACAAAGGTTGGCGTGATTTGCAATAAAGTCGTCAACATATATCTGACCCCACTAGCAAAAATTTTTGTTGCCCCCGTCAAATTTTGAAAATTTCATCAAATTTTGAAAATTTCAACTTACATTTTCAAAATTTTGGTCCGCCAGTCAGATCCGCCACTGAATGCACATTTTATTCCGAGATTATTTTTGTTATTTTACCACTGTGATGAGGTGTTCGAAACTTTTGTGTCCGTAGCTACATGAGCTTATATAATGGCGATTTCAATCTGTGAGATAAATTTGAGTTTGAAGTTCAGTTTTGCTGCTACTTTTCAGAAAAATTGTTTCTATCTGGCAATAACTGGTGGCCTACACAAGACTATTTTATCTTATTTGGTCTCCGCAAATATGCTGTTTGTTAGTATTGTCTTTCAGTTGATATAATGAAATAATGGAAATTTACGAAAAAATAAAACAAATTTAAAGTTACGGTCAACAAAAAAACAATCAAAGACAGAAATGATTCCTATTTTTTAAACAGTTTTTAACGAAACTTGTCGAAAATTTTGACGAAATATGAATTAGTAATAAAATTAAATATCAAGTTTTGATATTATTGAAATATTTCAACTTAACACATAAAAACGTAGACGAATTTTCAGTTAATTAATAATAAAATTGTATTCATCCAACTGTGAAGTTGTACGCTAATAAATGTGCAACATCACAGGTTTCATCATTTCAGCTGATGGCAGACCTTTTTTTTTTGTAATTGTTTTTTGTGAAACTCATGCTACTACGGCCTTCCTGATTCTTCTTTACTTCCTTAAATTAAAATTTTCAACTCGGTTTCTTGTCCAGTCGCTTTTTTATTTCAGCTGCTTACAAACGATCCAGAGAGATTTTAAATTTTCATAAGATATTTTAAATAATCCTAAGAGCCACGAATAGCAATCGTCATTTCGTTCTCACATTTTTGTAACTTTTGTTAAACATTTTTATAATACCTAAGTCTGATTTTTTTTGTTACTCCTCTTCTCCAAACTTCACTTTCTCTATTCCTATAACTAAATGGCAATCTCTGCTGAGCGGATGAACCAGAAGTGCTGAATAACATGCGAGTATTTCCATACGCTGTTGTGTTTGTCTGTTTTATTGACATCATTGAAAGATCTTGAAGAAAATAACAAAAAATAAATAAAATAAAAAAGAATGAAACAATGTGAAACTAACAACAACAATATCTTGAAAACGTAATAATTTGAAATTGTCACTTTCATAGCAATCACAACAACACCAAACAACGCATACTCTACACGAACGCCAACAATACATACATGATATTTATTGAACTTTCAATGTCCTACAGCCATAAATTTTTTCCAGTAGCACGCATCAAACACAAAAATTAGTTCACTAGACGTACAAGTGACGCTAAAGAATGTTGATGAAGTAGTCGAAGAATGTTGATGAAGTTGCCGAAGAATGTTGAGGACAATGACCAGGGTGTAAAATTTTGTTTACTAAAGAAATCAGTGGACTAAAAACCTATCGTGAATATTTTAATATTTAAATTTGTTATATTTTTGATCATATCTCACGCAATTTCTAGATGGTTTTTGCATATAAATATTGAGGAAACTTTGTTGAGAAATGACTTTTTTTTATAATGACAATAAGAAGAAAAAGAAAAAAAAGAAAGATAAAAATAATAAAAAACATTTAAGTTTGTTTTTCTAGTAACCCCTGTTTAAAACATTATGTGAAGAACATACATGAACGCGCGCGCACACACACACACATACACAAACACACACACACACACCACAAACACTCAGCCGGTGAATTGTGTTTTGTCACGTCAACGATTTATTTGAATTTCTCAGGGACGGCCCTGTATGACGTAACACGATAAAAAGACCCTCTCCACTCTTCTTCCTCCCCCGTAACACTCTCGTTATAATCAGACTTAACACCACATCTCCTTTTCCTACCTAACAAAAACAAATCCTAAAATAATATTTATATTTATATATTTTTATTCTATTAAAACATTAAATTTTAAAAACGTTTTTTTCATTATTTTGTATCTAGTTTTTTTTCTTTTTGAAATGGTTGTATTATCTATGACAAATTTATGGTGTAAAAAATCTCAAACCTCTCAGGCCTACCTGTCACTCTTTAAAACAGGATCGTAAACCCCACCTACGTAATAGTCAAAAGGCCTCTTATATAGTTTAATTCATAAAAGGAGCGTTGGCTGGCAGATGGCTCACTGGTTCAAATGCGCGCTGAGTCAAACATCTCAATGGCTATCATATACTCAGCGTGTATGATGCAGTGCTTGCGCGTGCACATAAATACATGTGTACGTCGTGTGAAAAAGATAAACAGCCTTTGTGGCGAAGATGGCTGCTTCAAATCAGTGATGAAGATATGAAAAACATTATAAAAGATATACAGATAATATATATGTAACGTTATAAGTGGTTCTGCGTATGTCAGAGCTGCAAAAAAGGCTTAAAAAACGACGTTTAAAAATGGTCAGGTGTGAAGATTCAACAGGGAGCTGGTCCATACTATGTCTACCACCAACTTGGAAATTTTAATGATGGAGTCGGATGTATTTGTGTAAGTTATTTCTTGTTTTGGTTATGATAATGAACATGCAACCAACTCTTGTAAGAAAATTAAATTGAACCATGATGACTCTTCTGAAAACTTTATAAAATAATATTTATTTAGTGTTATAACATCAAATCAAATCATTTTATTCAATCGGACAAAACAAGAGTATAAATTATATATACATACAAGTATAATATTTCTATAGTTATATAAATTTTTTATGCTAGCAAAATTACATATTCATCTCTACTCTTTGTATTCAAGTTTATAAATGGGAGTGGGTTCAACGCGGTATGTGAGGTGTGTAGTGTAGTGCATGGTTTTGTGCGTCTTGATTTATCGTTGAAACATTTGAATAACACATAAGGGAGTGAGTGGTATTTAATAATTTCAACTGCTTAATGTCATTTTTCAATGTTTTTTTCTTATAAAATGTTGAATAAAAAATTTTTGATAATTTTTTTGATACTGCTGATAAAAAAACCCAGGTTTACAAAAAACGACAAAGTGAATAAATAACATCAGTGTAACTAAATGGACTGCGGTTGTAGAATTATTTGGAGACAGATCAGTCAATCAATGAAACTGATCAATTTAATTTTCAAATAACCACCGACAAAATAGCTAATAAAAACTAATGATTTATGAGATATGCTAGATATTCAATCTATCTGGTGCATTAAACATTAATTACAGTTTAGTGAATTCAAATTTTTTTATTCTCATAGCAGTTATGTCATGTCATATGTCATAGCATATATCATGTCATGTCATATGTCATGTCAGTTATGTCATAGCAGTTTGTCTTTGTCTTGGGCCATAATCCCACTGAAATCTTAAAATTTGAATTCAAATCCAAATTAATTCTTAACATAATTTTAATTAAAAGCGTTCGAAATTTAATTAAACATTTTTTAGACTTGCAGTAGTGGGTGAGTAATGAATGATAAAGACATATTTAATTAAATTTCAAAAATGCTCTAGGATATGTAATGATTTTGTCGTGAGCATATACAACTTGAACCTTGACTAATATTCTCTTTTGTTGACGAAAAGCCACGAAATTCATCTAATACGTAACGAAAATTTCATTAAAGGACCGTGGTTAAATGCGGTGTGCCAAAAATAGTAAAAATACAAGATTTGATGGCCGAATGAGTAAAGGTGCCTGGTTCTTCTTCGCAGCGACCTGGTTCGAAAACAAAAGGATTATCAAATGCACAGTGCATGATGCCTGGTTTCATGTGACATGCTCATGCTTTCGCAGATACTTCTGAGTGGAACAGAGAATATGCAAATGACACTTGGTGATTAGTTGGAGCTTTTTTCCATTAATTTGTATTGGCAGGTATCAATTCAGCAGCCTGTTGCTGTCGTTAACGATTGCAATGAGGTTTGACTTTCATTTTGCTTTAATTATTTAGCTATAAAATATTCAAGAACTTTATTAAAAAAATAATGTTGATTGTGCTTAATCTTGAAAAAAATTAACTTTTTTATCAGCAACGTTAATTAAATTCAACGATTTGAATGATAAGAAATGTTCTTTCTTTTGTGTCTGTTACCAATCACAATGCTAATTTACAATAGTTTCATAAGCAATAAGCATATTGAAATTCTCTAAAACCCTAAATAAAAAATGTGTTTTTATACAAAATACACACATTTGTATACCTTTCTGAAAAATATACACATAAATACATATTTTAAAAGTATTTGTAAATAAAAAATAATACACATGTGTTTGTGTCTTTTGTATTTGAGTTTGTGTACATATAAGTTTGTGTAATGTATTAAAAAATACATTCATTTTTATGTAAATGAACGAGTACACGTTGGTACATCAAAGCCTTCTCTTGGTGTGTAAGTATGGAAGAACGCAAGGCTATACGATGCTTTGTCATTAAAAAAACAGCACACACAAGGTGTGCCGTGGGTCGTCTTTGAAGTTTAGTTGTAAAAGACATTTATTGTCATATATCAAGGGCGGGCAAACTTTTTTTGCAAGGGCCGCATTGAGAACTATTTTACCTTTAAAGAGCCGCATATGTACTTGGAGAGCAAATTTTTTGGATCCGGGGGAGAATTTTTTAAAGATTTGTGGCTCTTTTTTTAGTCATAATGTCATGATGTCTGGCACGCATAAAATAGCATTGCGGGCCGTAGCTTGCCCACCCCTTGTTATATATAATTGTAATGATGTATTGCATGACAATGTGTGCAGTTTTTATTTCAGTTTTCCGTTTCGGTAAAAGAATAATAAAATAATAATCTTGTATCTAAGATTTTTGTGATTTTCTGATTTTTAACTTCTAATTATTATTTCCATTTTCAAAAGTTCATTGATATTAAGTATTATTAAAACTTTTATTTGAATTTCAAAATGAGAAAGCCATTAAAATAATTTTGAATTTATTTTTAAAGTAAAATAAAAATGGATAAATTCAAGTCATTCGAATATGCATGGTTAAAACTGAATAATAAATACTAATGGTTATGAATTAATAACATACAATGCTTTTTCACGAATTTACAAACAGTGAGAATTAAATAAATATTAACGAAGTATCTATAACATTACCACATACGCACACTTGCACGCACATACAAAGCTAATTCGAGGATGGCTACAATATCCATAAAATAGGAAAGCTCAATGGAAGATCAAACAATTATATCAATTTCATATTATTTGTAAAAAAAACATTTTTAAAGTTAACAAAACTCAGATTTTTATTAATGTTATTACATATCATGGTTATTACAGGAATGTGCATTTAAATTGATAGCTGAAATTTTGTAAAATACTTGTAACTGAACAGTCATTTGTGATGGAATTGAGTCTCATTGATTAGGATAAAAATTACTCACATCACACCTTACATCAAAATCACATATAATTGCAAAATCGAAAGTTGATTCTAAGTTTCGTATCTATGTTTTTCACAATCGAATTAGTTTTAAAAAGAAAATTGGATTTTTATTCAAACGAGTCATTAGTCTTCAAGGTCACGCATTAAATGACCTTTCAAACGAGCGAACTCATGAATATTGCACAAAAGTTGAAAGAGTGTTACCGCAGAATTAGGTTAAAAACATAGAAATAACTAATTTTTCCAACACAGCTCCAAACTATGATCAAAGTTTAAACTGAAATTTCAAAATTATTTTAACTTTTACTTTTGAAGTAGTTTATATTTTTGAACATCAGCGAAATAAATTATAGAGAAACAAAAACGTGAACGCGTGGGTTGTTGTTGCACAATTCAATCACCATCCCATTGAATCGCAGAAAGTTGTTTGCTTTCAATACAACTAAAAACTACTCCTCTTCATTTATGAAAACAACAACAATAACAACAACACCAACAACACCAACAACAACATCAACAACAACATTAACAACAGCATCAACAACAACATTAACAACAACAACAACAACAGCAACAACAAGAGCAACCTCAATAACAACAACATCAACAACAACATAATCATCATCATCATCATTAACAACAACAATATCAACTCCGTCATTATCATCAACATCATCAACAATATCACCATCATCATCAACAACAGCATCACCATCATCACCAACAACAATATCAACGCAATCATCATCAGTATCATCAACAGCATCAACAAAATCAACATCATATTTAGAGCCAACATCATCCACTCGATCGGGAAATATGGCCATAAATACAAAGTCAAGTGTATTTATTAACCCATAAAAAAAACCTGATACCAGCATCAATTCAGATAGCAACAATAACATCAACAACAAAACTACATCAACGATCTCGTGTAGCATTAACGAAATTACATTTAGTATTTACATAAATTATGACATCATGACATGAAACAACAATGGATAAATAACAACAATAAAAAATGCCATCGGTATAGACATAGAACATTAATGTCATTGAAGAGTTATGAAAATCCATGATTAATGTCATAGATCAATACCAGAGTTGTTAAATGTTATGATGTTGAATAAATTTAACATCATAACGTACATAACGAACAGTGACAATAAGACAACACAACAAAACAATAAAAGACAATTAAATGTATTTACTTAAAGTATTAATGATGTCATAGAACGATAACAAAGATACATTAACAATGATATCATAAAACAATAACAAAGATACATTAACAATGATATCATAGAACAAATAACAAAGGTACATTAACAATGATGTCAAAGAACAAATAACAAAGATACATTAACAATGACATCATAAAACAATAACAAAGATACATTAACAATGATATCATAGAACAAATAGGAAAGATACATTAGCAATAATATCATAGAACAACAACGAAAACGCTTAAATAATGTTTTACGAAGGTTAAAGCTGTTAACAATTAAATATACCTCACATCAGCCCAGCTTCCTCATAAAAGGATGCCTTTGTATCTACAATGTAGCTAGATAAATCAATTACAATAACAGTAACAGCAAAACAACATTAGAGATGACATTCAGCAGTTTAGATAAGAACAAAAGTAACATTAATAGAGAAAATTCATCATTAACGATGTCAATGATGATGATAACTTTTCAAGTAGTCTTATAGCAAAACTTAACAATCATTCTTATTACTAATGCTACTGCTACTACCACTACTATTACTACTATTACAGCAACTACTACTACTACTACTATTACTACTACTACTACTACTACTACTACTACTACTACTACTACTACTACTACTACTACTATTACAGCAACTACTACTATTACAGCAACTACTACTACTATTACAGCAACTACTACTACTATTACAGCAACTACTACTACTACTACAACTACTACTACTACTATTATTAATATAATAATAAGAAAAAGAAGAAAAAAAGAATAGAAATGGGTAGTAGTAGTGTTAGTAGTAGCAGTAATAGTAGTAGTAGTAGTAGTAGTAGTAGTAGTAGTAGTAGTAGTAGTAGTAGTAGTAGTAGTAGTGGTAGTAGTGGTAGTAGTAGTAGTGGTAGTAGTAGTAGTAGTAGTGGTAGTAGTAGTAGTAGCAGTAGTAGTGGTAGTAGTAGTAGTAGTAGTAGTAGTAGTAGTAGTATTGTTAAACTATTGTTATGAAAGGTAACGATAATAGTTACATCAAATTACAAATAATAACATCAAATACAGCCTAATAATGCATAAGATTGAAAAAATGAAAGAAATATAAAATGAAACAAAGAGAGCCAGGATAAGGATAACATAAGCGTGGGAGTTTATTAAGTTGAATGATGACGGTGATGATGATGATGGTGACGACGATGATGATGGTGGTGATGATGACGACGATGGTGACCGCGTTATAATAAATGATGATTTAACAAATCTCAACAAAACTTCGGCAATCAGACAATGATTAAGTGAATTGTGATGATAACAAGGACATATAATATACATATATATAGAAATATAACAATGGAATATATATATATATATATATATATATATATATATATATATATATATATGCAGTATTGTATGAATTCTACGGAATTGTTGGCAATAATCAGTTTAAAGTTTGTCTTTTCAATTTCCCTAACTAGAATTTTCTGGAAGTTGTCAAGTTTGTCGAAAATAGTATCATTATTCAAAATTTAATGAAACTGTTGCTATCTAAATTCATTATGCAGATAAGGCTTTATTTCGATTTTTCATAAATTGTCTTCAATGCAAGTTTGGTTTATATAGTTTTTTCAGACAAAGCAAAATTTTTTAACAAAGTTATTGGTTGGTGATGTAAGGAGAATTGAAAAGACAAACTGTAAATTGATTAATACCAATATATAATGATTATATATATACATATATATATATATATATATATATATATAACAAATTCTGTGATGATAATGATGGTAAACGATGACGATGATGATGCTATAACATCAAGTTATATACATAGTCCGTATATAACGCTTTCCGCAGTGATGGCTCCGATAAGATCAGCAGAGAGAAGTACTTTATACTTCAGGTGCTTGTTCATGCCTGCAAGCTCCATTCAGTACAGCAACACGAATTAACATTCCATCATTCGGAATGATTATGGCGTATTGTATCTCTAAACTAGTTGGTGTTTCCAAATGTAGGCCTACCAGAGGGTGGGTAATGTTTCGTTTTTATAGGGGGGAAACAGGGCTTTGCGGGTTATTTTTTAAGGGGATACAGAATAAAAAGGGTTAAAAACGATTGGAATAAACGTGAAACGTGTTGTTTCTCAAGAATTTTCAGCGATCTGAAGTAGTGCTTGCTGGGCCACCAAAAAGAAAATACATCAAATAAAAATAAGAAGTTAGAAATTAATGAAAAAAAAGTTACGCGAAACAAAAAAAAATTAATTGAAAAAGTATCGCCAAATGATGTGTAAATGAAGTAGCATGCTGTTAATAAATTAAGTTAATCATAAAAGTAAAAAACAGTTAGAATTTATCAAAGGTTTAATCATTATTTTAATCTATTCATATACAGTAGCATATTTCTTTGTCACAAAAAATGAAACAGTGCACATAGAGCTAGTTCGTACAATTTTGACCAAACATAAAAGCCAATAAACACACCTACACAGACATATTGTACGCGCACACCCACACAAACATAGATACACACAACTCAAACATAAATATATTTATTTAACTAGTTTTCTTGTAATACAATTGTTACTGTGCACTCTTTTAATTTGGTTTTCACAGTAGTCTTAAAATATTGGGCCATATTGAATTGAAATTTGCGTTTATAAATACACCAGCATTGTACGGATGCGTTGTTTTCATTGAGATTAATTCTCCACACGTTGTGAAATATTTGATTGAAAAATTTAAAAAAAAATGAAAAAGTCTTCGTTTTTCATAAATTTTACCCGATTATGATACATTAGATAGAGTAAGCTAAATGTTCTATTGATATTTGCAATCAATTAAGTTCAAATTTGTTCAGCGGAACTTGAAAGAATTAAATTTAATAAAAAAAATGTAGAGTTGATAATGTTACAATAAAAAATTGTGAACACATTGAATGAAAGATTGAATATCTTCAAGACTTTCACATTAGTGATTTTTGAAAATCTTCCACCCTGAAGAGTAGACAAATGGGTTTATCATAGAGCTAATCATTGGTAGGCTTTTAACGATGATAATTATGAAGAGGAAATTTGTTTCGATTCTGTAACCAAAACTGAAGCAGATGTAGATGATGATGAGTGGTCCTTGAAAGAGTACAAAGCAGACGGCCACCACTACCATCATCTGTGAGAGAATTCTTCGGCGTTGGATTATTTTCAAAGTGTTGATGGAGGGTGTTCTTGAATGGAAACTTTCCATTCGAATGGACAAATTTTGAGACACTAGAATGCTGTTTTTTACTAATTTTTGTGTTGAAAGTGGTTGTTGGTGGTTTTGATCAGCATTTGGATAAGACTGAACATCAGCTTTTAGTTCCGAACCATTTTTAAGCTCATTAAACGTACTGCATTTCAATTTGTTTATCGCTTCGTCCAAACTACAAAATATTTTCGCATACGATGTAGAAATAATTAAAACTGGAATAAAATAGTAGAGGATGGCAATGATGATGATGTAAGTTTTTGCACTAGAAATTTCATCGGAGCAGAAAAATATGGACGAACACATGTAGAAGACAGTTCCGTAAGACATGGAGACTTTAACCGTTTTGGCGTACAATAGAGAAAATGGCAGCGAAAACATAAAGGAAGTCACCCATATCATGAAAATGACCATGAGAGCTACGTTTCGACTGAACCACTTTCGAAAATGAAATGGGAAACAAATGAGAACTAACCTCTCCTGGCTTATTGCCACCACGGTATGAAATCCTACAAAGGCCAAATAAAACATGAAAAAGATCAAAAAGCGGCAACAACTAATATTACCACCATCGTGTCTGTACTGTGACAAATGAAGTTCAATGATACTGAGTGGAGCAACTATTGTCGATTTGATGAAATCACAGACTGCCAGATTCAAAATGAGTATGATGTTGGAAGATTTGTTGCTTTTGGATGACTTCCACATAAAGATGATCCAGAATAAGTTGCCACAAGTAGAAAGGAGGATACATAGCCAGCAGAAAAATGTTAAGCCATACCGAACGATGTTGAGAGATAAAACGTCTTCGCTATCCAAATGTGTTAAGTTACCGCAAATTTGGTTCAAATGTTCATCGGAAGTGTTTTCGTAGTTCTTGCTTGTTCTATTTGAGCGATTTGTCATGAGGCTTAGGTTGGGGTTCATCGAGATGATGTTTATTTCGTAACTACTATTCTCGAAAACATCTGTGATGTAAATGTTTCGGTTGGCTGTCCATTCAGGCTTTGAGTTGTTCTCGTTTGAATTTGATTCCATTTTCAGTAAACGAAGTTTAAAATTTTCATGTATGACGATTTGTTGGCAACGTAATTTGACAGCAGTACAACTTTATCAACATTCGAATTGTACAGTTTAGATTATTCAACATTTACAATAAATTATTATTTTAACCCGAAAAACGATACGAAAAATTGTTTCGTTTCAATTGAGTCAGACATTTGAACACCGTAACTATTTGTTTGTATTAGATATAACATTAAAAATTTTTTTTTTAAATATTTTCATCAACATCAACAAAATTTTATTTCAAAATTATAAATTGTTCATACCTAATGTTGCAATTAACTAAAAAAGTTATTGGATAATTTAAGTTTTATCCAAATATTCGTTCAGTAATTAATTATTATTGCATCATTTTAATTATTTATTTATCGTTGGATTATTATTTCATGTACTTATTCAACATTCAATAGCTCAATACCCATCTAATAACGATTCGAAAATTTAATTCAATTACATAAAATTAATTTTAACAGAGTCCTGCAAATGTCTGAGAACAACCTGCATTCAGATTGTCATCCTTTCATCAGTGCGCATGACAAAATGCACGGAGGAAATGGAATTATTTTTGCGTTTGGTTGCGAGCAATTTTGCATCTGTATATGAAGAAACGCATCACGTTTTACAATAGAAGGTCGGCACTTTTAAGACAGAGCATCATATACGTGCAGTATATGCGCACTGTGCAGTTGTGCACGCTATTCAGAAGCTTCTCTATGAAGAATAATAATTCATCCTTCTCTGTAGAAGCTTCTTTTTAATAATGATCTGATTCAGTGATGGCGGTTTTTTTGTCGGTGTGTGTTAAGTAAAAAAAATCAACAAAACGATTTTATTTTAATACAAAAATAATTATGTTGCCATTATGATCCAAAAAATTTTTGAAACACATCCTATTTGATGTGTTTTCGCCGAACAGCAGCGCATGTGTGTATTTAATAATGTTATTTTGTATAGCGCCATGGCAAGCGACTGAGGTGAATTTATTATTACAACAAACACACGTAAATCAATGCATCACACACTTTTACATGTGACGGGCGGGGATTTCTTTACATTCGAATCAGGACGCTACATCAACAATGCCTGGCACCTTAACAATTACACCACCGCGTAGTTGCACCATTTGTGTACCTGCTGTGTTGTGTATATAGTTATATATATATATATATATATATATATATATATATATATATATATAGTTAGTATATTGAAGGTATTAACGTATGTTGTTTTAATTCGCATTCGATTGCTATCATCCTCTACATCGTAACTATCATCACCATTGTCATCATCATTGTCATCCAGTGCACCTTGGTTTGATTTTAACTAGAGAATGATGAAAAGAAAATGTCGTTAATTTAAATGAATCGTCAAGCAAAATCTAAATCAGTTCAATTTGGCTGTTTGAAATCGCACTCTTGATGATGAATATACCAAATTGTTCTCACTAAAGGGAGAAGGCATTGGGAAAAGTTGGGTATGAGACCACATCCAAAATATGTTGTCAACAAAATCATTTTTATAGGAAAGTTGATTGTTTCTTTCAAAGCTATCTAACATACAGCATCTTTAATGATAAAATTTTTTGTTCGCGATTCTTTTTTTTATGGTTGAATTTTTTCTCTCCAGGTTGTTCATATGAGACAATCACGAGTTCACCTACTAAGTCTTGCCATCTTGATATGTTGCCGATAGTTGTTTTTAAAAGTTTGTTGAGTTATTTGTTCCAACTATAATTTTTTTTAATATAATTGATTGAACAAGAGAGCCTTTCCATTTGTTTTTGAACATGCGCTTGTCGTGCCACTGCAAATTATAAGCACGCCTGACTGCATCTGGTAACCAACAGGATCTATAGCATTGAGATTAAGACACGTGCTCTTCCATAAAGTTGATCCGTTGATTAATTCATTTTTCCAATGTTTTTATAACAACGATCATTATTATAAAAATTATTATAACACGAAATAATTGTTTAAGTTAAAGAACATCTAAAATTCAACCAACACTAATATTTCTGACTAAAAAAAAATTCGGAATATCAAATGCATCAAGCGTGTAAATTGCCAATACAAGCAAATGCAACTATTACAGTCCAATTCATCTGGTGGCTTTCAATTAAAATGTAAAGTGCATTCCATCATCTATAAATACGCTACCTGTAGTGCAACGCAAAATTAAGAGTTTAACAATTGCCTGAAAAATGCCTCCATTCATCTTCCATTCATCTACTCCATTATTCAAAAATCAATTTGCAAGCGTAAAAACGACAAACGAATAAATTTTTTTCCCTTGCCATAAAAGCTTATTTATTTTTAGTTTATTAAAAAATTTATTTATCAAAAGAATAAAAATTTAATTGATTTTATAAATTTGTATTTTTTTGAAGAAAACATATTAACTCTTCCTAACCTAACCTAAACCAACGCACTGGGAGAAAGATGGCGCTCCTAGTCCGATGATGCCCAACGAAGCTCGTCTTCGTAACCTGACGTACTCGTCCCCCCTTTATGTCGACATCACTAAAAAAGTCATTAGGGATGGGCAAGAACCAGTCGTTACAAATCATCAGAAAACTTTCTTGGTTAGGAAGAGTTAATATGTTTTCTTCAAAAAAATACAAATTTATAAAATCTTTTTTTTTATTATAATTGTTAAAAATACTAATGCTAGTATAATATTTTAATAACATTTTCCAGGTAAAATCCCCATAATTTTGCGATCCACGTACTGTTTGCTTAGTGGATTGACAGATCGTGATTTGACAGAATTGAACGAATGTCCACTTGACCCTGGGGGCTATTTCATCATCAATGATACCGAAAAAGTTATCATCGCCCAGGAGAGGATGGCCAACAACACAGTGTACGTTTTTAGTCAGAAAGATTCTAAATACGCCTACAAAACCGAGTTGAGATCGTGTCTGGAACATTCCTCGAGACCGACCAGCACCATGTGGGTCAATTTGTTGGCAGAAGGAAGTGTAAGTCATGATGATGATGATGCTGTGATGATGGTGGCAATTGTTGTCACCTTACGTCATCTTGTGTTATAATGGCTTTTTGCATAACCATTTTTATTTTTTAGGGTGTCAGAAACGTGGGTATTGAACAGAGTATCGTAGCTCTCCTTCCATACATCAAACAGGAAATTCCTATCATCATTGTCTTCAGCGCTCTGGGATTTTTATCAGACAGGGATATCCTTGAACATATCATCTAGGATTTTGATGATCTTGAGATGATGGAGATGGTGGGTTTCATTATGATTATGATTATAATGATCTAATGTTGGTGATCAGATTAGTGAAACAAATTTTATATGCCGAAATAAATTTCATAATAATGTTATAATATTCGCTGTCGTAACCGGTTTACGATGCGACGGGTTCAAATCTTCGTCAATGAATAAAATACTCCAAACAGCTATTAAACTTTACTTACAGAAGAAATCAACTAATCGTATATTTCCAGTAAATTCGCACTAACGCAACAATTAACTTTTAAATCTTTCAAAATCTATCGCTATGACAACGTCAACAAACAATTCAAATATCGCTTTAAATAATTCACCGAATCGCTATTCACAAAATCACGAATTTCACTAATCACGAATATCCCAATCACGAATATCACCAAAACCAAATATCTTGCGACGTGCGCTTATATACTCTTCGCAAGCGTCGTTTCTAGATTCTTCCCGATGGTCCGATTCCAGCATACTCTAGAACGTTCCAGTCACTAGAACATTCTAGAATACGCTAGAATCTAGTGCGTTCGGTAGCACGGTTATAACATTACCCCCTTCTTAGTTCTGTTCGTCCCGAACAGCTTTCGTTCCGGTGTCCGCATGGTACGGAGCCAGTCTATCCAAATGGACGATCTTCATTCTTGCTCTCGGCTTCCGATATTCCTGAATACGGTAGACGACGTCATTCAAGCGGGTGATGACTTGATAAGGTCCTTCCCACCCTCGCTGGAGCTTTGGAGAACGTCCTTTCTTCCGCTGTGGGTTGTACAGCCAAACTAACTCGTCGACAGCAAAACCGCCACTGCTTCCTTTCAAG
>NW_008703618.1:77162-78567 GCF_000326865.2 Helobdella robusta | reverse complement strand
GCACTATATTCTGAGATGCTTTGCCAGTCCGGTCGCTTGCCCTCCTTCTTCCATGTGATTAGATGTTGTAGGTCCTCATCCGCAAACTGTGCATCAGCAAGATCCGTCGGTGTCCAACCGTCATCCGCTGCTATAGTTGTTGCTCTTATGTCTTCCGATTGTATCTTCTCCTCGTGACGACAGCAGTATTTGCATCCTGGTAAACATGGTCGACGTGAGAGAGCATCAGCATTACTATGAGTTGTTCCTTTGCGGTGCACGATCTCGAAGTCGTACATTTGTAAACGCTCCAACCATCGGGCCATCTGTCCTTCAAGATCCTTGAAGTTGAGGAGCCATCTTAACGCTGCATGATCAGTTCGGAGAAGAAATTTCTGTCCATAAAGGTACTTGTGGAAGTGTTTTGTTGCATTGACTATTGCTAGTAACTCCTTCCTGGTCACACAATAGTTTCGTTCGGGTTTTGTGAATCCTCTGCTATAATACGCTAGCACCTTTTCTTCTCCGTCTATATGCTGTGACAAAACGGCTCCGATTCCGTTGTTACTTGCATCAGTATCTAACACGAACGTCTTGCCACGAACTGGATATGCTAGCAAAGGAGCATCACATAGTTCAACTTTTAACTTTTCAAATGCTGAGTCGCATAGGGTATTCCAGTTGAAAACTCGGTCCTTCTCGGTAAGTTGGTGGAGAGGTCTGGCAACTTTTGCAAAATCCTTTACAAAACGTCGATAGTATGTTGCCAATCCCAGAAAACTGCGCAATTCATTTTTATCCTTTGGAGTTGGCCAGTCTTTCTCAATTTCTATCTTGCTGGGATCGGTTCGAACTCCATCTGAAGATACCACATGTCCCAAATAGTTAACTTCTTTAGAAAATAACCTGCACTTTTTAACGTTCAGCTTTAAATTTGCCACCCGAAGTCTTGTGAAGATCTCCCGTAAGTTTTCGACGTGTTGATCAAATGTTCTTCCTAGAACAATTATGTCGTCTAAATAGACAAGACAGGTTTTCCAGTTAAGACCTTGCAATACACATTCCATCAGTCGCTCGAATGTAGCTGGAGCATTGCACAATCCAAATGGCATGACGGTGAATTGCCACAACCCCGATCCGATAGAAAACGCTGTCTTTTCGCGATCGTTCTTGTCGATTTCTACTTGCCAGTATCCGCTTTTCAAATCAAGCGTAGAGAACCAACTTGAGCCAGATAGGGTGTCCATGATGTCATCAATCCTCGGTAACGGATAGCTGTCCTTTTTAGTCACATCATTTAACTTCCTATAATCAACGCAAAAACGGGTAGTGCCGTCCTTCTTCTTTACCAAAACAACTGGCGAAATCCAGGGACTTGATGACGGTTCGATGACGCCTTGATTCTGCATTGTCGTTATCATTTCGT